>NC_132780.1:146570329-146872079 GCF_048418805.1 Vulpes vulpes
CAAAACAAAACAAAATTTTTAAAAAGCAGTTATCTTGGGCCAGTTGTTAAGTTAGCCAAAAAAATAAAAATAGGAAGATGTTTGGGAACTTGGTAGACTATTGATAAAGGGTTGTTTGGTCTTTTGGTTTTACCTGGCAAACAAATTCTAGTCTCTATGTTTTCTTCCCCCAACTTTTATCATTACAGAGAATTTGTGCTGTCTCATACTGAGCATGAAATAACAAATTTTTATGCATTTTTCCATTCAGGACTAAGAACAAAACTGCCAGGCTAATGTTTTGAGTCGAGAATGGAGTCAAAGTTCAGATTGTATTTAAATCCAGTTTAATAGGATTAGTATTACACAGTATTCAATTAATATGCCTTTTTGAATGAATAGAACTTGGAGAGAAGAAAGGAATAGCCATTGAGTATCACCAAGCTGTACTGTAGCTTATGCATTCAGCTTGTACTGAGGTTTCCTATTTGTCAATGTCAATACCATGATGACATTAAGACAATTGGTAAATAAATCTATGGGTATTAATTTTTCATGAATCAAATTTCTAATAAGGTGATGGTTAAGTTGGTAAATGTTCAATTATGTAAGTTTAGGAAAACCATGACAGATCAAAGTAGTTCTAAACTGAGGCAAAGGTGGTATCCATAAGATAGAAAATTAATCCCAGATATGCCTATATCATAAAGCCTCTAATTTAGAGGCAATAAGAAAGGTCCTTCCTCATTCCACTGAATACATAATATCTACAGAGGAAGATATCAATACTGGCATATGTATTTATTTATTACAGAAATTCTAATTACATTCCTATACCTCTCTGCACTGGTGTACAAACTCCTTTGGTCACAGGTACATCTTCCTTTTCAAGATTAGTCTTCATCATATAACCTCTCAATGCAGCAAATTTTATTTGGTAAAAGACATATATCAATTCGCTTTTCACCTCTAAAGCAGCGTCTTCTACAGTGACCAAATTTGTTTGAGCATTGATCAGGATCTATCAAGGTACATGTGGCTATAGTAAAAGAAGAGTAACCAACATTACTGATCTCTTATTTAAGAACACATTATTTTTGATTACAAAAAGTCCTACATATACATTGTAATAAACTTAGAAAATGCCAAAAAATAAGAAGACACTAAAGTATTACATATTTCCATATACATATACAACATTTAAACATGTTTTAAATTAATATATATTACATTTTTATGCCATACATTATTTTTCTCAATAAGATCCATGAATTTTTTAGAGGTACATAATTTTCCCTTGAAATATATGATAGTTCATCTAATTTTTCAATTAGGTCATATTTAAAGTTTTACTATTTGTAGATTATGATAAGAAGTAAATTTTAGTATATATTTTAATATTTATATGATACATATTTAGGATAATTTTAGAAAAAATTAGATCCCAGGGTTACTAATTTATATATTGCACCAACAATATATGTAAATTTTGCTCATAAATAAAATGGGATACACTGAGATTTTAATTTTTATGCTGTCGGTATTTGTTTTGAACAGTTGTTTTTTCTTCATTTAATTGTTCATATTTTTGCTTATTATATTATTGTATAATCTTTTAGAAGAATTCATGAGTTCTCTTCAAAATATTTTTAGAGGTTTTATTTTTTAGAGCAGTTTTAGATTTACAAAAAAATTGAGAGGAAGGTATAGAGATTTCCTGTATACTTCCTCCCCCTATATATGCATAACCTTTCCCACTGTCAACCATCATCCACCAGAAGGGTACAGTTTTTACAGAGGATAACCTACATTGACACATAAGAACCACTCAAGTTGGATAGCCCCGGTGGCTCAGTGGTTTTAGCGCCGCCTTCAGCCCCAGGGCGTGATCCTGAAGACCCGGGATTGAGTCCCACATCCGGCTCCCTGCATAGAGCCTGCTTCTCCCTCTGCCTGTGTCTCTGCCTATCTCTCTCTCTGTTTCTCAGGAATAAATAAATAAAATCTTAAAAAAAAAAAAAAGAACCACTCAAGTCCATAGTTTGCATTATGGTTCATTCTTTGTGTTGTACATTTCTATGGGTTTGGGTAAATGTATAATTAAATATATGTTATTATAATATCATACAAAATATTTTCAATGTCCTAAAAATCTTCTGGGCTCTGCTTATTATCTCTTCCCTTACTCCTGTGGCAATCATTATCTTTTTTATTGCCTTCATGGTTTTGCCTTTTCAAGAGTGTCATATAATTGGAATCATATTGTACAGTGTTTTGAGCTTCTTTCACTTAGTAATATGAATTTAAAGTCATTGCATGTCTTTTCATGATTTGATAGCTCATTTCGTTTTAGCATTAATTAACATTCCATTGTCTGGATATAAAACAGTTGATTTATGTACTTACCTAACTGAAAAACATCTCGGATGATTCCAAGTTTGGGAGTTATGAATAAAGCTGCTTATAAACTTTCATGTGCAAGTGTTTGGGTGGACAAAAGTTTTCAACTGCTTTGAGTAAATACCAAGGAGCTCAGTTGCTGTGTGATACAGTACCATTATGTTTAGTTTTATAAGAAACTGCCAAACTGTGTTCCAAAGCGACATTTTTCATTCCCACCAACAATGTATGAGAGTTCCCTTTACTTCTCATACTCACCACAATTTGGTTTTGTCATTCTACATTTTAATTGCCTGAATATTTATGAAAGATTCTCTCATTTGTTTTACTTTCCATTTCCCTGATGACATATGATGTGGAGTATCATTTCATATGCTTACTTGCCATTTGTATAGCTTCTTTGCTGAGATGGTCTATTAAGGTCTTTGGCACTTTCATTTTTATTTTGTTTTGATTTCTTATTGTTGAGTTTTAAAAGTTCTTTGTATGTTTTGGGTAATGGTCTTTTATCACATGTGTCTATTTCTCCCAGTTTGTGGTTTGTCATCTCATTATTTTGTCACTATATTTCTTAGGGAATAAATTTTTAATTTTAATGAGGTCTAGCTTATCAGGTCTTTCTTTCATGGATTGTGTCTTTTGTTTTGTATCCAGAAAGTCATTGCTATACCCAAGGACATCTAGGTTTTCTTCTATGTCATATTCTAGGAGTTTTATAATTTTTCATTTTACATTTTACATTTAGGTCTACAAGCCATTTCAGGTCTATTTTTTGTGAAGGGTGTAAGGTTTGCATCTAGATTCACTTTTCTCACATGTGGATGTCCATTTGTTCTGACATCATTTGTTGAAGGGATTATCTTTTCTTCATTATGTCGCCTTTGCTTCTTTGTCAAATATCAGTTGACTATATTTATAAGGATTTATTTCTGAGCTCTCTGTCTTGTTTCATTGATCTATTTGTTTATTCTTTTTTTAAAGATTTTATTTATTTATTCATGAGAGACACAGAGAGAGGCAGAGACATAGGTAGAGGGAGAAGAAGGCTTCCTGTGGGGAACCTGATGTGGAACTTGATCCCAGGACCCTGGGATCACAACCTGAGCCAAAGGCAGACACTCAACCACTGAGCCACCCGGACATCCCTATTTATTTATTCTTTTTTTTTTTTTAAGAGTTTTCATTTTTTTAATTTATTTTTTATTTATTTATGATAGTCACAGAGAGAGAGAGAGAGAGAGAGAGAGAGGCAGAGACACAGGCAGAGGGAGAAGCAGGCTCCATGCACCAGGAGCCCGATGTGGGATTCGATCCCGGGTCTCCAGGATCGCGCCCTGGGCCAAAGGCAAGCGCCAAACCACTGCGCCACCCAGGGATCCCTATTTATTCTTTTATCAATACCACACTGTTCTTTTCAGATATATGATAGTAATGGTATAAATTTTCCTGTAAACACTACTGTGAGCTGTATGCCATGAGTTTTGTGTTATCTCATTTTTATTACCATTCAGATGATAGTATTTTCTAATTCTCATTGATACTTCTTCTTTGAATTAGGTTGACTTTTGAATCTTAATGTTTATGCCTTCTTTATTCTTAGATTTATATTGTTTGTTTTCCTGTTTTCTGTGTAACTAAGGTGTTATCATCACCTATTACTATGATGTTCTCTGTTTTTGTCTTTTTTTAAATATATTTCAAGACTAAGTTATTTGTTGCATTAAATTTATGGCCACAATATTATCTTGTTGAGTTGAACTTTTTATTTATTTATTTTTTGAACTTTTTATTACTATGAATCATTCTTTGTCTCTAGTAATGCGATTTTTTTCTTAGTGTCTTCTTTATATAATATTAATATAACTACTTCATTATGTTTTTCTTGGATTTTTATATCTTTTCCTATCTTTTAGATTTTATAATTTCTATCTTCTCATATATTAGATATTTCTCATATAAACTTACACTACATTCAAAAGATTCACTCCTATTTTTAAATTTTACATTAATATTTATAATAGTAAAATATATTGTATGAAATATATCCCATTATTTTTCCTGTCTTCTTTTCTATATATTGGTTATTTTTTATAATTCCATCATCTCATTTACTATTGTGTAGTTATATTATCTTTTTTTTTCACTGTTTGTGCTAGAAGTTTCAACTTACCAAAGTCTTGTAAAAAAATCATTGCTTATTTTTTATCTATTTTTATGAGCTTCCATAAAGAAAACCATTCCCTTTCTGGCCAAATAATGCTTTAAAAAATTCCCCTTAATATAGGAGTTCTGATGTTGAATTCTCTGTTTTTATTTCACTGAGAATATTCTTATGTTATCTTCACTCCTAAAGGGTATTTTTATTTGATACAGAATTCTAGATTATAGTTGTTTTCTTTCAGGACTCTGAATATATCACTACCTTGTTTTCTGACTTCTTTGTTGTTGTTGTTGTTTTGAGAATTCAGCTTTCAGTTTAATATCTGACTCTTTGAAAGTGATCTGCTGTTTTCTTCAACTTTTGCTTTACTTTATTGTTTTGTTTTGTTTTAGTAGTTTACTGTTTTTTCTTCCTTCCAAATTTTCTTCCTTCCTTTCTTCCTTCCTCTTTTCCTACCTTTCTTTCTTCATCCTTCCCTCCCTCCTTCAACTTTTTTCCTATTTTCCAACCTCTAATTTTCTTTTGTTTCATTCCAAATATTTTCTTCTGGTTCATCTTTTGTCATCATTAAATATCTCACCGATTATGTAAAAACTACTGTCTGACACATTCATTATGTATTTAATTTTGCTTTATAAATATTTCAGTTCTGGAATTTTATTTTTTCTCTTTGTTGTAGTCTTCACTTCTATGCTAAATTTTTACTTTTGTTTTTCGTTATTTAAATAAATTAAGTGCAGTTATTTTAAAGTCTATCTAGGTCTGATAACTTCCTTATCTGGATCCCTTGTTATTCCCCTTTCTTGTGCGCTGGTTTTGATTTTTGATAGGGTAGTCCTATTTTCATTTGTTCCTGATTATTTTTGTCACATATATTTTTAATGAAAGATGAGGAAATAGCTTGAGGTCTGGAATACTGTTATCTTTCTCCAGAATGATTTATTATTGTTTCTTGCTGGTGATTAGAACTACCAACCAAACTTCCTGGATAATCTTAAACCATTACAGAATTTGAGATAATGTAAAAGTGAGTATTAGTTCCTGGAACAGATGGACTAATGTCCTTTTAATTTAGACCTAGCTCGTAGCTTTTTGCATCCTCAGCCAAAGCACACCAGTATTTCCATAGTTCTCCTTCCTTTGCAGGCTTTGAATTATGATCTTGCCTCAATGCTATTAGATTTCTGCTATTCAACTTCTTTCCTGTGTCTTTAAGAATGGCCAGATGCTTTTAGGGAGAAGAGTTTCCTCAGAGGTTGATCCCAACTTGATTTTTTTTAAGTATAACTTTTAATTGACTTATTTACTCTATAATACTCTTAAGCAATTGTTTTGTGTTTTTTTTTCTTTTTTGTTCATCTGTCCCCCTCAGTGTGTGGGAAAGGTTATATGAAAAAAGTGTTATAATTTTATAGTATATTTTAACATCAGGTTGCTATGTGAAACAGACTACTATAATTTTATAGCTTAAAGTTTTAACATCAAGTAGAACAAACAAATCACTAAATTTTCAAAATAAAGATTTTGTATGGTACAGGTTGATAGTCTTTCTAGCTGCAGAAGGAAGATAAGTTTATAGCCATGGACTTTAAGCTCGAATTTTAGTGCTGTTATTTGCCAGCTATGTAACTTTGGGTAACCTCTATGAGCATTAGTTGCTTCATCTGTAAAATGGAAAAAAATGGTCTTATTCACAGAGTCTCTATGAAATATGATGAGTTAATATGTAAACAAATGTACAGCAGTGCCTGTAACATAATAGTTTCTCACAGATTAAAAACTGTTATTAATTAATGGTGAACAAAAGACTGTAGTTGAAATTAAATCATTATTGACTACAACTTTTAAACCAGGTAGTGGACTTTCTCTGGTGGTAAAGCAAAACATTAAGCCAAAGAGATAAATACACAAGCATGAGGAGAAAGAGAGAGGGAGCTAGAGAGAGAGAGAGAGAGAGAGAGGTTAAATAAGTACCATGATAGAGAAATATATTAGGTACAATATGTGAACAGATAAGTATTTGCTCATTGTCATACGTTGTATCATGGAAGAGTGATAGGAAAATGTAAACCTTAAAAAATGAGTAAGGGTTATTCAAGTGAACAGGAGTATATAAAGAACATGAACCAGTCAAAGTAGTACGATTCTCATCCTAGAGTTGAAAGAGAATATGACAAGTTTAAGTTCAAACACTAATAATAAAACAAATAGATTTCCTTCATAGAAAACCTACTGTATGTCAGGTATTGTTTTGAATATTTTGCATACATTATCTTATTTAACTGCCATACAACTTTGAGGTAGATGCAGATAAAAACCTGAGGTCTTGAGTGACCAGATAATTTGCCCAAGGTTGCAAATCTAATACAAATCTAATAGATGCAGATAAAAACCTGAGGTCTTGAGTGACCAGATAATTTGCCCAAGGTTGCAAATCTAATACATGCTTAACCCATGGTTCAATCTTAAATTGTTCCAAACCAGAATTTCCATTTTAAATATGTAATCCGTGGTCTCTACATTGAAAAAGTTGGAAACTGACTTGTGAGAAACACTCAACAGATCTGGATATTGTCTCAAAGTAGATACTGCTTATGGTAGCTGGTTGTCTCTAGCACCTGTATTTTATGATTATGGAGAAACCTGAAGATGTGAAAATTGTAAGTTGAGGATTGAATGACAAAATAGAGTTCTATGAAGATTATTCATACAAGGAATCATGAGTAATACATACTTAATAATATACTGTATATATGATTATAAATGGGTTTCCATGCTGCAACCTGAATATAGGAAAAAAATTACCTTAGATTTATATAAAATAATTTTAGCTCCTTCATATGGAGTTATATGTCAGTTCCCTTGACTTTGATGTCTTAACTCAAAGTTACTGGATAATAACTGGGAATTTAATTCACTTCCTGTTCTTCATATCTTACCAACCTCTTATTCAGAACTTAGAATTAAATCTTTTTTTTCTTTTTAATTTCTCAAACATTGTTGGTCTGGCAAAGGCTGCACATATCTCTGATTTTATGGCTAGCACCTGCATCTCTTACTGCTGAAGATACTTCATGATGATGTATCATAATGTAAAAATCATAAAATGTTCTAAGATATTAATATTTGTGTTTTATTTTTCCTTAGCTTATTCAAGGATATTGAAGAAGATACAATTATTTGTATCAAGAGGATGAAAATATAGAAAAATTTTAAGACTAATTTGCAAATTAACTTAACTCATGCAAATTAATTAATACAAACTAATCATTGCCACAAGAGAGGCATTAACAATGTGTTCATTTGTCAGCATCTTTCTGGATCAGTTGCGAAGTTACATAGCTAATCAGTGAAATCCTGGCCAATTGGAAGAGGTTATTCATTTTTATGAACTCTACTATTCTCCCAACATTTTATTGTAATTCTCCTGTAACCAAATTGACTTGATTTTAAATTTAATTAAATCTAGAGCACTGGGACTGATACTGTCTTCCCACCAACATTTCAACACAAGTGAATGTCTCTCCTCTGCTATTTTAGATCTGGCCTCCCATGCACCATGCATTATATCATAAAGTTTCCAAGTCCATCATGTTTCTACCATTTAAGGTCCATTCTGAGCATCTTAGCAACTGGCTATACATGGATACTAGCTTGTATTCCTTCTCAACTACTTCCTCTCCTTGTTTTGTGTTTTCTACTTCTAATTCTCATTCTCCATTTCATGAAATACTGCAATATGACATTGAATGTGATAAACATTTTGCTTACATTATCTCTGAATCTTTGCAAAACCTTATAAAATGGATTATTTCTGCTTGTGCTAAAATACTGCCTAAACTATTGTTCATTCTGTCATGTTTTAACCATTGTCAATATTGTTCCTTTGTCAATTTTCAGTAACTTGCCTCTCCAGCATGGTATCCCTCTGCTTGGATCACTCTTCTTACATTTCAGAAAGTATCCACTTAGATTGAACACTTTTTATTGTTTCTTTAATAACTTTAAGGTTCTATCAATAACCAAACAATTGTGCAACTGATATATTCTCCTCTATGAACTTCTTCAAAGCTACACACTCTGATCCTTTGTATCAGCCTTCCTTTTATTTATTTATTTATTTATTTTTGTCCAGCAAAGGACAAATATAGAATGTTCTGTCCATTTCAGGACACATTATAACTCAGTATCTGTTTGAATGATCAAAAGGTAAAGGAAAATTTGTAGTCATATTCATACACTAAGTGTCTTCATTGCATTATTTAAAGTTTTCTGCAATGCTCAACAAATGTAGAATTTAATGGTCTAGACCCTACATATCTGGAGCACAGCTATATTCCCATGTGCCCTCATTGCTTTTGACCAAATCTATTCTGCTTGTACGTTAGCCTCAGTGCCTTCTATTGAAAGCACGATTAAATATAAAGAACAAATATGCTAGGCTCTTGTATTCCAGTATTTATATTCCACTTATCACACATAGTATAATAAGTGTGACCTTGAAACACTCTCCCTTTTGATGTCTTTTTCCTCTTCTATAGAAAGAGGAGATAACCAGTGTCTCATACTGTTATCTGGAAGGTCATATTTGCTATCTACGTGAGAAGTTAGGAGATGGGATTTGGCACCTGCTAGACATGCATATTTACTTCTTGTCTTCCCTTTCTTTCTCTCACCTTCCAAGGTCTAAATATAAGTGTCTTATCCCCAGCTTCAAAGCTCTTCATCAGAGAATTCAGGACATTTTCCCAAACCTCCATAATTGCCATGCCACAATTTCATCATTTGTACTATTTAAAGTGTGTTTCTACAAACCTCCATTCATTGACTTATTTGAGTTTATTCAACTAGCTTTAAGCATGACTAGAGAATTACTGTGTCTTTATTTTCTGTTTTCTTAGTGTCCAGCATTGTGTTCAGTAGATCATAGCCACTCAGTGTTACATGGTTATTGATTGACACACTACTACCATGTGCTTCAACATCTGCCCATATCTTAGCTCCTCATTTCTTCAGTTCCCTTTCATTATTAATAATAACTATGACATCTGGGGTTCCTGGGTATCACAGTCAGTTAAGCCTCTGACTCTTCATTTCAGTTAAGGTCATGATCAGGGACATGATCGAGCCCCATGTCAGGCTCTGGGCTCATCACATGATCGAGCCCCATGTCAGGCTCTGGGCTCATCACGGAGTCTGCTTAAAGACTATCTCTTCCTCTCCTGCTGCTCAACACCCTCTCCCATCATCTCACATGCATGCTTTCTTTTTTTCTCTTTCTAAAATAAATAAACCTTTAAAAATAATAATAATAATAATAACTATAACATTGGCAACTATAAAAATTATAGGAGTACCTAAATTGGTAGACTAATTTTCAGTTCATAGAGCTACCTACTGGTACATTATTGCACTAAATCCTAATTGCAGTCTTTTGAGGTTCATATAATTAATAAGCACAATATTTTATATCAGACTTTTTATTTTTTAAGATTGTGGTTGTTATTGATTCTGCTTATATTCTTTTTGTTGTTAAAGACTTTGGCAAATCATTTAAATTCTCTGAGGGGCAAAGTTCACATGTTATTAAGTAGGAAGCTAGTAAGAAAATCTAGACCTTCTAAGTTGGAATTCAGTTACATTTGTACCTCTTGAATTCCCAACTTTCTAGTCTCAATTAGAAGACTTTTGGGTATCAATTTACATCATCATTGTTAGAGAGCCTGGATTGCCTCAGAGGATAAGTCTCTCAAGAATATCATAAAATCACCATTATACATTTAATTGCAGTATGTATTTTGAATACTTTTGATTCATAAAGACATTGCTGAATTTCTTTACTAATGTACTAACTCAACAAAGAATTTTTTTGTGATGCTATTTCTTTATTTTCCATTTTATTCCAACTTTAAAAGCCCACCATATTTTGAGACTATATCCTGGATCATTTTGTAGATTCTGTTATTGATATCTCAAGAGATATGTACTATTATTCTCAATCATTCATCTTCCCCGGGCTTGCTTGCTTGCTTGCTTGATTGATTGATTTATAAAATTATTTGAGAGAGAGAGAGAGAGAGAGACAGAGAGCATTGGAGCAGGCAGAGAGGCAGAAGGAGAAGCAGATTCCCTGCTGTGCTCAGAGCCCAACATGGGGCTTGATCAGAGGACCTTGATGAGACCATGACCTTAGTCAAATGAACAAGAGTCAGATGCTCAGCCAACTGAGCAATCCAGGTCCCCCTCCTGGACCTAATTTATTATGACATCTTCATTTCTGAATTTTAGAAATACATTTTAAAATTATATTTTAAAAATAATTTAAATATCTGAAACAATCAAGGTCTAAAAAAGCCAGAGTATCGAGCTAAATCATATTAATTTTCAAAAAGAGTTGGAGGGCACCTGGGTGGTTCAGTCGGTTAAGCATCCAAATCTTGATTTCAGCTTAGAAGATACCTAAGAGTCCTGGGATCAATCCCTTGTTAGCTCTGGCTTTGCACTCAATGGGCAGTCTGCTTGTCCCTCTGACCCTCCTCCTGCTCATGCTCCCTCCCTCTCTTTCTCTTTCTCAAATAAATACATTACATCTTTAAAAGAAAATGAGTTGAGTACATTAGTATAACACTATTCTAAATGAGGAAACTGAGATTCAACACAATTAAAGAAACAGATTCTTTAATTGATTAATTTGATTATGTTAAGAAACTGCATTTTCTATTTAATAATCTGATGTTTGTATTTTTAGCTAGAAGCTCTATCTTACACATAAACAAGCATCTATTTTACCTGGTAGGATGAAAGTCACATAACACAGAAAATGGAGGAGATAGTAAAAGATCTTCATTCTGCAGAAAGAAGCTCCTGAAAGATTGGATAACAAATCTAAAGACTAGCACACTTTCCAAAAAGCCCAGAGACGTTTACTATTTATAGTTTCCCAATAAAAGAAAGACTTTATCCGGAAATTGTTTTAATTTGGTGTACTTGTCTCTGCACCATTGACTAGGGCTGTGGGTGGAATTGCCCTAATTGAAAATACTTGAAATTATTGATCTTTAGAGAGGAAACTCTTTGTGGAAGATAGCTGCATACATGAGATTATTATATCTATGGTGATCAATTAAACATTGACACAACAGACATGAATGGAGTAGGTTTAAGAGAAATATTGAACATTATCACGTTACTTTTCAAATTATACTCTAGTTGCTAATTTGACATGCTAATGTCATCAATATGTCCATATATACCAAATTCTTACTTATACCCATTTTTTCCAATTGATTTCTCCAAATTACTCATTTACCAAAGGACAGATACTAAGCCTTATTTTTGTCATTAATTTTTACTATTCTTTTCAGATGCAACTTGAATATTTATGGAGATCTGCTTTTCCAAGAACAGCCCGATTAGTTTCCATTTATTTTATTTTTTTTATCACAGTAATATAGGCACACAATAAATATTGAAAAGACCTTGTAATGAATAGAAATAATTTCCTATTTCAATCTCTCTATTTTTTAGATCGTTTGCTTATTATTAACATAGGGATTCAGTCTAGCTTAATATTTTGTCCTTGCTAGGCAACCACAAAATGTATCTTTTGGTTTCCACTAAGAAAAATGTGGATTCATATCATTTACACTCCTGTGCTGTCCTGCTCCTCAAATGTTTGAAAGTTATATTAATTCTCAACAATTCTGTAGGTTATCTTTAAACATTTAAATACCTTTTCCCTCACCAAATTTAGTCACTACATTAAACTTTCTCTATTTAAAATGAAGGTATTAGAACCCTATCATTCCCTCCTACATTCATACCCACTTTGTACATCTCATTCATCTGTCGTTATACATCTCCTTTTATCTTGCCTAGGATAATATTTGCACTTAAGGATTTTTAAGTGGAAAACCTGTAATACAATAAGCAGTATGAATTATATTGCCTTTTTAATGTGTCTGATATACTAACCAAAGACAAGGGTTATTGGTTTCAAAGTCAAGCAAATTATTACTATTATTTTACTACTACTACTACTACTACTACTACTACTATTTTCTTTTATTGTTATCTCTATTCTTTCCTAGGTTTTTTTTTCAAGTGTTTTTAAGTTTTTTAGCTATAATTCTTTCATTTTTGGTTATTGTGTTTTTGAAAAATATTTTTTCCTGTAGTTTTCTTATGGATGTGGACAAAAATATAAACAATAGTCATTCTTCATCCTCAAGTTTATCCTAGTATCATAGGCTATTTCTGTGTCTGCTTCCTTCTAAGAGTTTCTGAACCTGTTCAACTGCACTGAATCTACTGTGACTTGTAGCTCACATCTCCTCTTTTTTTTTTTTTTTTCTTTTTTCCATCTAGAGATGTTCTTAAAAAAGGACATACAGGTATTTCCATACTGGAAAATATTTTTATTCAGTCCTCACATCTGATTGTGAAATCTGGTTCAAAATCATGTGAAGTCATTACTCTACTAAACTTTTTTTTTTTTTTAAGATTTTATTTATTTATTTGTGAGACACAGAGAGAGAGAGGCAGAGGGAGAAGCAGGCTCCATGCAGGGAGCCCAATTTGGGCCTGGATCCCAAGTCTCCAGGAGCACACTCTGGGCCAAAGGCGGCACTAAACCACTGAGCCACCAGAGCTGCCCTACTAACTTCTATCATTGTCTTCTTATTGAGAATCCAATGCTAGGATAGCCTCTTTTATTTTTTTTTAATTTTTATTTTTTTAATTGGAATTCAATTTGCCAACATATAGCATAACACCCAGTCCTCATCCCACCAAGTGCCCCCCTCAGTGCCCATCACCCAGTCACCCCAACCCCCTGCCCACCTCCCCTACCACTACCCCTTGTTCATTTCCCAGAGTTAGGAGTCTCTCATGTTTTGTCACCCTCACTGATATTTTCACTCATTTTCTCTCCTTTCCCTTTATTCCCTTTCACTAATTTTTATATTCCCCAAATGAATGAGACCATATAATGTTTGTCCTTTTCTGATTGACTTACTTCACTCCGCATAATACCCTCCAGTTCCATCCACGTCGAAGCGAATGGTGGGTATTTGTCATTTCTAATGGCTGAGTAATATTCCATTGTATACATAGACCACATCTTCTTTATCCATTCATCTTTGGATGGACACCGAGGCTCCTTCCACAGTTTGGCTAGTTTGGCTATTGTGGACATTGCTGCTATAAACATTGGGGTGCAGGTTCCCGGCGTTTCACTGCATCTGTATCTTTGGGGTAAATCCCCAGCAGTGCAATTGCTGGGTTGCAGGGCAGATCTATTTTTAACTCTTTGAGGAACCTCTACACAGTTTTCCAGAGTGGCTGCACCAGCTCACATTCCAACAGTGCAAGAGGGTTCCCTTTCTTCACATCCTCTCCAACATTTGTTGTTTCCTGTCTTGTTAATGTTCACCATTCTCGGTGGTGTGAGGTGGTATCTCATTGTGGTTTTGATTTGTATTTCTCTGATGTAGGATAGCCTCTCTTATTTATTTTATTATTATTTTTTCATGTTTGGCAAATGCAATTTTTTTTTAATAATAAATTTATTTTTTAGTGGTGTTCAATTTGCCAACATACAGAATAACACCCAGTGCTCATCCCGTCAAGTACCCCCCTCAGTGCCCGTTACCCATTCACCCCCACCCCCCGCCCTCCTCCCCTTCCACCACCCCTAGTTCATTTCTCAGAGTTAGGAGTCTTCATGTTCAGTCTCCCTTTCTGATATTTCCTACCCATTTCTTCTCCCTTCCCTTCTATTCTCTTTCACTATTATTTATATTCCCCAAATGAATGAGAACATATGTTTGTCCTTCTCCGATTGACTCATTTCACTCAGCATAATACCCTCCAGTTCCATCCACGTCGAAGCAAATGGTGGGTATTTGTCGTTTCTTTTTTTTTTTTTTTTTTAATTAACTTTTATTGGTGTTCAATTTACCAACATACAGAAAAACACCCAGTGCTCATCCCGTCAAGTGTCCACCTCAGTGCCCGTCACCCATTCCCCTCCAACACCCGCCCTCCTCCCCTTCCACCACCCCTAGTTCGTTTCCCCGAGTTAGGAGTCTTCATGTTCTGTCTCCCTTCCTGATATTTCCCAACATTTCTTTTCCCTTCCTTTATATTCCCTTTCACTATTATTCATATTTGTCGTTTCTAATGGCTGAGTAATATTCCATTGTATACATAAACCACATCTTCTTTATCCATTCATCTTTCGATGGACACCGAGGCTCCTTCCACAGTTTGGCTATTGTGGACATTGCTGCTTTTAAATGGCTTGATTTTTCTTTCTCTCTCTAGACACTATTAGGACATTCTCATTATAATTCATACCCAAAATCTTATGATTCACACATTTCCTGGTGTGAACTTCTCTTTTGTGTCTGGCACTGGTGAGCTTCTATCTTTAAATCTGGGAAAGTGTTCTCTTTTTCTATTTCTTTCTCCGATAATGTCTCTTCTTATGTGTATATTTATTTTCTCTCTTTTGGGGATTTCTTTTAGTCAACTGTTGAAATATCCTATAATTTTGTCTTTACTATCTTTATTATCTTTTTTTTAAGATTTATTTAATTATTTATTTAATTATTTAATTAATTAATTATTTATTTATTTATTTATTTATTTATTTATGAGAGAGAGCGAGAGAGAGAGAGAGAGAGAGAGAGAGAGGCAGAGACACAGGAGGAGGGAGAAGCAGGCTCCATGCAGGGAGCCCGACGTGGGACTCGATTCTGGGACTCCAGGATCGCGCCCTGGGCCAAAGGCTAGCGCCAACCCGCTGAGCCACCCAGGGATCCCTGTCTTCATTATCTTATATTTGTATCTACTTACGTTGTCATTTTATGATTTAAATATCTTTCACTTTTCAGTTTTTCTCTATTTTTTAAGCAAATATATTTAAGATGTATGTGCCTTTTTCTGTTCTCTGATAGTTCTTTTGCCATAGAGCAGTATTTTTTTACAGATGTAAGATTTTCTTGAATCCCTCTGCAAACATATGTAAAAAAGTTTTGTTTGTATTAAATTCTATTTTCCTTGATCTGTTTCCTCAGGATCTAGTATTCCATTTGTTGGTGTTGTTTTAGTTATTCATGCTGTTGCCTTTACATATTGTTGTAAAAACATTGGTTTTAGGATGAAGAATTATATACCTCATGGGGATTTCCTTGACTGTTGCACAAATCTTTTTTTCTTTTTCCCATAAAACCTCTGTTTCTGAGAATCTTACGGTAAAGTCTATGGATGTAGGTTGAATGGGCTTCTTTAAAGTGAGCAGAAGGGATTAGAATTTCCAATGTCTTGAAAACAAATCAAACATTATTTTTTTCTGGGACACAAGTTCTTGTACGAGAAACTTAAGATCTCTCTATATGATTTGTTCTATTGAACTGTGGTTTTATTTAAACAAAACTAAAAGCTACATTAGAGAAGGACAGTATTTCTCTTGACAGTGAATCTCCAACATGATTTTATTAGAATGCTTTTATTAGAGTAGAAAATCCAACAATGAAGATATAATCCAAGCGGATATCTTTGACATCTTTGTGAAGAATCAGTTGACTACACAGACTGACATCTGTTTCAAGACTTTTATGTTCTGATTCATTGATCAATCTTTCTCTCTTTTATGTCAATACCAAATTCTCTTAGTTATTGAAACTTTATGGCAAAACCTGGAATCAAGTAGTGTCAACTTTACAACTTAGTTATGTAGGCCTTTCATAGATGCCGTTTTAGGTTGGGAATGTTTCCTTCTATTTCTGGTTGCCAAGACTTTTTATAATAAATGAGTATGACATTTATTTTAAATATTTATTTGTATTTATTGAAATAACCATGTTTTTGGTTTTTACTCTTGTAATATGGGGGATTATGTGAATTGATTTTTTAGCACGAAACTAAATTTACACTTTATTTGATAGTATTGTGTTAAGAATTTCTGTAGTTTCCTTTAAATTTCTTTTTTTTTTTTTTTGAGTTTTGGTATAGATAATGCTGGCCTTCTGACATTATTTGGGAAATATGTCCTATTTTATCCTTGTACAAAAGGTTCTGTGTATAATGAGTATGCTTTCATTATTAAATATTTAGAAGAATTCACAGTGAAGCCATCTATACCTGGTATTTTTTATGTGGGAAGATTTACAAATAGACATTATTAAAAATGAATATAGAATTATTCAAGTTGCAAACTTTTTGTTGAGTGAGGTTTATATCATTTGAAGACTTTTTCCCTTTTATAACATTTATCAAAGTATAGATGTAACATTGTTTATGATATTCTCTTACTGTTCTTTTAATATTTTTATGTCTGCTCTGATTTATCCTGTTCATCACAGACATTGGTCATTTGTCTTTCTCTCTCTTTCTCTTTTTCTCTATTCAATCTGGCTGGATATTTCTGAAAATCAATATTTTACCTTTTTAAAAAACAGCTTTTGTTTTTATTGTGTTTTTCCATTTTTATTTAATTAATTGCTGATCTTATCTTATTATTTCCTTCCTTCTGCTGAGTAAAAATAAGTTTCATTGACATATTTAGTTTATAAAATTAGGTTTAATTTGCCCTTTTTAAAATTTTTTTCTTTTTTCTAAGTTCTTAAATTGGAAGCTCAAATCATTGGTTTGAAATATTTCTTATTTTTTTAAAAAATATATTTATTTATTTATTTATTTATTTATTTATTTATTTATTTATTTATTTATGAGAGCATGCACATCTGTGTTGCACACAAGCAGGGGAGGAGCGGGGGAAAAGGGAAGGAGCAGAGGAGGAGGGAGATGGAGGGAAAGAATCTCAAGCCAACTTGTGCTGAGTGGGGAACCCAACTCCGGGATGGATCTCATGACCCTGAAGTCATGACCTGAGTTGAAACCAAGACTCCAGTGGTCAACCAACCAAGTCACCCAGGGACCCTTCTTATTTTTTATTATAACCATTTAAAAAATACTATGGTTATAGACTTGGAATCTCTTTTGTCTGGGTCTCTTTGTTTTTTGCATGTCACTGTCTCTGTCTCTTGTTCCCTTTCTCTCTCCCTCTCTCATCATTTATAACAGGGGAAACAAGGTGCCATGTTGTGCGAATCCCTTTATATTGACCCAGATGATGTGGTTAGAATCCATGATTCTATTTAATAACCCATAAAGAATTGAAGTTCTATGTCTAATAGTTCTCAAGAATGAAGCCTGGAAACAACCAAATGAGAGAGCTTAGAAGCTGATCTTTCGACCCCATTGAGATGTCTATAGCTCCAGTCACCTCATGAAATCTCATCAGAGACATTCAAACAAAGCACCAAGCTAAGCTGTTTCTGGAATCCTTCCCACAGCATCTGAGATAATAAAGGTTTTTAAAAAGCTGTTACCTCTTGGAATAATTTTGTTATGCAGAAACAGATAATTAATATAATCTCCCATCTTATATTCTCTTTTAAACTGGTATATTTATATTTAATATTTACACTTAATGAAATTATAATATAATTGTGTTTAAAACTGCCACCTTGTTTTCTACTCATTCTCCCTGCCTTTGCTCCCTTCCTTCCTTTCCTATCTATACATCTTTTATTATTACATTTTATCTACCCAATTGGTTATATCTATATATTTTTGTTCTTGCTGCAGGGTTTATAACACAGCTCTTTAACTTTCATGCATAATGTAACTGTTAAAATCCTATACTAATATTTTCTTTTTCCCATAATTTGGGCTATTGTCATTCATGCCTTCTGAAATGCAATAAGCTGCACAACTTATTATTCCTTTTGTTTTAAGCAGTAAATTGTCTTTTACAGAGATTAAAAACTGAAGGAAAGAATATCTTACATTTACCCACAAATTTACCAATTATAACTCAATTAATTTTTTTGTGAAGATCCAGGTTTCTATCTTTTATACTCTTCCTTCTACTGGAAAATTTTGTATATTTCTCAAGAAAGGTTTGATGGCTTTTATCCATGTTGTAGCATGAATTTGTATTTTATTCCATTTTATTGCCAAAATAATATTCCATTACATGGGTATGCCACATTGGCTATGAATCATGCTGTTATGACATTTTGTATGCAAGCTTTTGCACTGACATTTTTCAAACCTCTTGCATATATGCCAAAGAGTGAAATTGCAGAATCAAATGACAATTCCAGACTTAACTTTTTCCAGAATGGGCACTCTCTTCTCCCAAGTGCTTGGGCCAGTTTACATTCACACTAGCAGTATGTGAGAGTTCCAATTTCTTTGTATACTAACCAGCATTTGCTAATGTGTCCTATGTTCATTATGGCTTTCTTAGGGGGTGAGAAGTGGTAACTCACTGTGGTGCTGATTTGCATTTCCTTGATGGCTATTGAGGTTAAACACTTTTCTATGTGCTTGATGAACATTTATATATTCTCTTTGGAGAAATTTCTATTCAACTCCGTTGTCCATTTTATAATTGGGTTAGTGTGTTTTCATTACTGTGTTATAGATATTCTTTGTATATTCACAGCTATCTTGATTGGGAAACTCTTGATTGTCAAGGCTGCTTGTGGGGCCTAGTTGGACAATGATGAGGTAGTTGAACTACCACAAAGTTAGCTGTTCTTACTGAGATTCAGCAATTTTTTGCTTTTGTTTTAATAAATGCTCTTTGGATTTTTGCAAATCTGTGGTTAATTTAGGAGCTCTTGAAAGATTGATTTTGACAATTTATTGCCACTGTTTTGCTGCTTTTCTGAAAGGACAGGATTTGGGTTCTCTTTATTCAATCATTTCAGAAGACCTTCCTAGGATTCATTATGTATGGTTTCTTTTTCCTTTTTAAAAAACTTCTGTAGTTTGGAAGTTATATAAACTTCTGGTTAATATTGCTGCACCACAGACTACCCTAAAACGTTGTGGTTTAAAACAATTTTATTATGCTCATTGATTCTATGGGTCACAAATTAACACAGAGCATAATAGAGATGGGTTGCCTCTTTTTTTTTTTTAATTTTTAAAATTTATTTATGATAGTCACACACACACACACACACAGAGAGAGAGAGAGAGAGAGAGAGAGAGAGAGAGGCAGAGACATTGGCAGAGGGAGAAGCAGGCTCCAGGCAGGGAGCCCGACGCGGGACTCCATCCTGGGACTCCAGGATCACACCCCGGCCAAAGGCAGGCGCTAAACCGCTGCGCCACCCAGGGATCCCTGCCCCTTTTCTTCTATGCCTGGGAGCTCGTGTTTTGGGAAGGCATGAAGGCTGGGAGTGAGTCCTCATTGGCTAGCTTCTTCTGTTTACCCTCCTTTATGGAGTCTAATTTTTCTTAACATACTTCAAATGTTATTCCTTAGAATTTTGGCCCTTTTTTTCCCCTTCTCAATCTGTAGTAGTCTTTTGGGTGATTTTATCTCATTGCTTCAGTTAATGGCTCTTGAAATATATAGTTGAAGTACATTTTTCATTCCCAATCTTCACACCTGTATATAGCCAAAAAGTGTAATCTTGACATGGCATAAATGTTCCTTTCCAAAAATCTGTCTCTTGCTATATTTCCTAATGAATGATTGAAGTGTTCAGCATTTTATCCAAGTAAGGAAACTTGCAATTACAATTTCCTTTTAAAGCTCAAATTCACTCAATTTCTTATATTTTCTGTAAATTGGAATTCTCACCTATATTTTTATATTTTCAAGATCTATGCTGTAGCTATAGGTTAAAAAAAATACACTCAGTGGAGACTTTAAATTCTACACACCAAATATTTGCTGATAGAAAACTTTATACGTCTCAAAAAGTTATGTCAATATTAATTCAATATTATAGTAAAATTAATGTGAAAAACCAGAAGCATAATGAGTTCATTGAAGACTGGGATAAGAACAGAAGTTTTTAATACTGAATTATAAGATGAAGAAGTTGAATAAAATTCTTAAGGACCTAGAAAGAAGACCTTTGGATTAGTTGCCTATGTTCAGAATTAATTATGATAAAATTAGTTTGATTAATATGATAATTATGATAAAAAAGTTAGCTGTAGAGTTAGAATTGGCTCTTTTTTTTTTTTTTTGGACTTTTTTGCATCCTTCCAAGTTTTAAATACTTTATAATAAGAAAAATTCCTTTAAAAATGTTTTTAACTTGCTTTTATTCTCATCACATTTTACTCCCTGTTGAATTTTGTTGACTGTTCTTTTTTTAAGTTTTAATTCAATTTGCCAATGTATAGTATAACATCCAGTGCTCATCTCATTATGTGCCCTCCTTAATGCCCATCAACCAGTTACCCTATTTGATTGTTCTTAATCATTAATACACTACCAATACTGTCTTATTATGTGATTAAGGTCTTCATGACTTTGTGCCCCAAGACTCAAGCACATTTTGCTGAAATTAGGGATAGATAGTATAAGCCATTATTGATGACTGATGCCTAAAAGATTATCTGTAAATAACTAGGCACAGGGCAAATAAACAACCAGAGGTAAATGGAAATATTAAAAATGGAAGGTGCTTATGATGTGGGTAGAGGAGAACTCTTGCCAGTTTAGTAAATAAGTTACTACTCTTCTTTACATCTCTTGTACTAACCCAACATTAACCTCACTAGCTACAATGATATAGTTGTGTAATCCAGGAGGGAAGAAGAAACTCACTTGAAAATAGATTGATAAAAAATAAAAAGTTCATTTTTATTAATACTAACATTACAATTTAGTGTTATGTAGTATAGAAGAACTTATAATTTACAGTATATCACCTGTAAAATTGATAGATTTAGAGACTGGCTTTTGGTATTCCCGTACAACACAGCATGGTTCAGTACTGCAGTAATTATATATGTATTCCCAAGAGTTGCATGAAGACTTGCAAGCTCCACGAACAAGGTAACATTCTCTTTTTCTCCCTGCATCTTCTTTTGTTTTTTTCTGTGAAACTAGGAAAAAGTATCTATAATCATAAATCCAGATTTAATCCCCTTGCATAGGTAAGTGGATAGATAATAGACAGATAAGCATATGATTGTTTGAAGTATACAGTTAAACCACTTTGTTTCTAAAATCATGTTCAGGCAACTATATAAAAAAGTTCACATTTTATCCCCTACGAGTTGTGACAATATACTTTTTATCCGACAATATTTCCTATGCCACTAGCTTTTTAAAAAATAAAATATCATTAAATCTCTAATCTGTGCATGCTTCTTTAAGAGTAAAGAGGGAAAAAAATGTGGAAAAACAATCTACCTGCTTTGTCTTCTAAATAACCATTCACCTCCAATACCCCTTTTCCCCCACAAATTACTGGACTATCTGTAGAAAGCTTAATATAGACAACTATAGATTCAGCTCATTAAATTACACTTAGAGAAGACAGTAGGTATGTAAGAAATCATAGTCTCTTTAAACAAAATAAACAGGGTTTAATTCTACATCCTGGGCATTTTTTTCCCTTTATCTTCTCAACTATCAGTTCCACTCATTTCTTCTTTCATTCAAAATAGAATGAATTGCATTATAAGTTCATGTGGAGTCTCCTAACAACAATTTAATTGTTTGATTTTTTTTCCAGAGTAATGCACTTATAAAAAACATTTTGCTCTTCCCTCCTTTTTCATAATAGCAAATATTACCTGATGGACCACAAGACACAGTGAGAACAAAGATCAGGAAAATACAAAGTATCTTCATTGCTGATATTGTTGAGGTAGACTTCAAAATGTCTGAGAGTTGTGCTATTTCTTGATTAAAAAAAACAAAGATGAACTCTTGTTTTTATAGCCTTCTCAGGGTAATTACTATTCTGATTAATGCTGCCTTTCAAGATTGAGCACATATTCATGCATTGTGTAATAGCAACAGACAGAATAGAGGACTTAGTTCTGTTATGACTTCAATGAGCCATATGTGAACTCATTTTCAGTTATACAAGCAAGTAATAAGGTGAAAGTCTTTTTAGGGATCCCTGGGTGGCTCAGTGGTTTGGCAGCTGCCTTCAGCCCAGGGAGTGATCCTGGAGTCCAGGGATCAAGTCCCGCGTCAGGCTCCCTGCATGGAGCCTGCTTCTCCCTCTGCCTGTGTCTCTGCCTCTCTCTCTCTCTCTCTCTCTCTGTGTGTCTCTCATGAATAAATAAATAAAATCTTTTTTTAAAAAAAGAAAGAAAGTCTTTTTAAAAATTTTAATTGAAAGCATATAATTAGTCTTTTCTATATTTTCAGTCTCATGTTTTCTTGAGCAACTATTATACACAGGCAGTGTTTTAAGCACTTTATATAGATTAACTAGCTTTATCTTCATTACAAATTTATGAAGTAAATTTCAGCTGAGGAAATTGTGGCACAGAGGGGTTATGTAATTGCCTCAAATCAGACGTGTAGTAACTGGTAAAGCGGAGGTGGACTCCACGCTAATGTGATGCCACTTATCTTCCACTTTCTTCACGTTCATAACCGAATAAAAGGGTGTTTATCATGTGAAATTATCCTCTGTATACATGGCCGGAACCAGGCAGTTTCTGGGAAACAATTCTTCTACAGAAAGATAATATTTCTAAAACACAGTTTTGATACTGTTACATTAAGAGTTACTATCATGCTGCTATAAGAAAATCGGTATAATTCTTGACATATAATGACTTATTCATAGAACTATCTCATTCATAGGGGAATGCAGTGTGTTAAAAGTTGAAAGAAACACTGGATTTAGATACAGAAAACTAATCTTGGCATCACGGTCTTCTGTTTTACTAGTTGCATGTTTGAGAGAAAATATTCACTGACTGAACCTCAGGATTCTCTCTTTGAAGGCAGGATTGGCAGAAGCAGCCAACTTCAGAAGTTTAAGGTAAGAATTAAATAGACACCATAGCTGAAAAGAGATTTATAAGTAATTATCACATAAATACAAATACTTCTGCTGGGTGTGAAAAATCCAAAAAGATATATCCTTACAAATTAATGATTTATGTTCTAATTCCTTCTGTCATTGAGGAAAAACAAATTAAAAGGATATTCTATAATCTGGGTTTTAAAGGCAGTAATCTAGTTTTGTTAATTCTCTCTTCATTTCTTATCCAAAAAGTGCTTATATATTTATAGGCACATCATGGAAATTCTATTTTTCTCAATATCCTCTTTCTAAAAACACCAAAAAAGTTTTTTTAAACTGCCGCAAATTTACTAAGACCTATTGTATTTAAGCAGAGCAAAATAACAGATACAAAAAATACAATAGAAAGTTAATAGGCATGGCATGAGCATAACGGTGGCATGAATAAGATGACAACCTAGGACAAGTTTTGGCCCAGTTTTGCTTCAGCGCAGCTGTGTCCATTCCACCTGTCTTAAAATAAGACCCTCCCACCAAGCTGGAATATCAGCATATCTGAATAACATATAAACATGGCCATTGTACCAATATTTTATTAGTAGTGAGTAGTAGTAGCAGTAGTAGTAGTAGTAGTGATTAGGTAGATGTGTTTCACACTGCCATAATGTGGCATGATTGTAAGCAACTGGCTCTTCATCAATTCTTTTTTGTGTAAATTGGACGGTCTTCTTTTCTCTGTTTGCTAAAATATGAGGTAGTAACTAGTGACATCTAAATCACACAGAACAAGGATAAGGATTTGAGTGATTATCATCCCAATTCTAGCCAGGAAGTGACAGAAGTACAATCAAAGTAGATGCACAGGAGAGAATTTGCTAACTTATTGCTTAAAATAGATATATTAGGGCTAATTTGAGAGAGATCCAGATTCTAGATTTCTACCCATAATTTTTTCAAAAGAGGAAAAGACAGAGACAAAGTGTGGGGAAAGGACAAAAATGAGATTGTAAGTAGTAATTAAGAAAAATAAAAGATATAGAGGAATTTTTTTTAAAGGTGAGAAAATTGACCTCATTTTCTTGCTCACAGAAAAATGGCAAGATGAGTGGGCCCAAAATATTTCCACTTGAGTGAGAATTTTGAATTCTTAGATGAAAAAATGTTTTTTAATTTCTTTTTACAAGGTTAGATGATTATAGTTAATAATTATACAATCCAAAACCACAGGTAAGGACCCTTGAAGTTGTCTGTTCTTGGTGAAGAGAGCATGGCTAAGCTTTAGGGATATGGGGTTGATTTATGCCTATCATGCTTTTCCAGGGCAATGCCTATATGTTGAGAATGCCAGAAAAGAGTATGATGTTAAGAAGGCAGATGAAGGAAGGAAGGAAGGAAGGAAGGAAGGAAGGAAGGAAGGAAGGAAGGAAGGGGAATGTTATTCTGTTAAAGGGGTTTCTAGTAAAAACTGGACACTTTTCTGCATAAATCCTTGATTTGTTCATCTGGCACTGGATCTCAGCTTGCATAGTCCAGGAAAAAAGAGGCTAAAAAAACACCAGTCTCTTGCATTATGAAACTATGATGCCATATCCATTCTTTGCTTTTCACTACCAGGTGGCATGCATTATTTTACCCTTCCCTCTAAAAAATTGTATATTTTAGTTCACTGTTGGCTTCAAAGCTTTATGTTTAAAGAATCCATTATGGGACTAATTTTATCACAACAGTGGCAGACTGGCACTTTTTGGAAATTTTCAGATTCATCAGAATCATAAAATCTTTTTACAGATGAGAACAATGAGGATTATAGTATTAAGAAAAAAAAAGATTGCATAGATGTCAGTGGCTAGAATTTCTGCTACAGTTCCTATTTCTTTCTGCTATAAAAAGTATTTATGCAAGCTCTAATAATTATTGATGGTTCATCTTTTTGCAAGCCATGAGCCCCAGAAGCTCCGCTTTTCTGTCCTTCCAGATCCTGCTTCACCTGGGAAACATCTATTAAATACTTATTATGTGCAAGGCACTGTTCTAAGTAACTTAGAGGTATAGTGTGTTTAAATTTCATGAAAGCCCTAGGAAGCACGAATAATACTTAGCCCCATTTTCATACACAAGGAAACTGATACATAGAGATTTAAGCAAGTTACTTACTTAAAATAACAAAGTCAACCACTGGCTGGTAAGTGGTGAAACTGAATTTGAACTTGGTCTGTTATTGGAGCCCACATTCTTAACCATTGTTATTACTATTATATGTTCTAGTCCCCTGGAATACTTATTTTAGACTTACAGGGGAATTTATATAATATAATGATGAAAATGGGGTTTCCAAGGTAAAAGAAATATTACAATTCATTTATTTTCACCCTTCATTTTTGCAGCTTAAGGACACTCTGAAAGCAGAAACTTCATAGAGAAAACACTCTGAGGAGATTGTTTTAAGGAGAATCTACAGAAAACTTGGAGAAGAGCAGAAACTGATCTTTCTTTTCATCCTAAAAAATATCTTTCCAGTCCAGTCTTAGTCTTCCTTCACATTCTAAGGGGTAGGGGAGACCACTGCATGTTATGTATTCTCACTGAGAATGGGTCAAAAACAAGTTCTCATGCGGAACTCTGGTGCAATGTTTAGCTATTGTTCTATGTTAAGCCATACATAGGTGTCAAAGATAATGATATAAACCTTAAATTTTATTTATTTTTTTGAAGTTTTTATTCAAATTCCAGTTAGTTGACATACAGTGTAATATTAGTTTCAGGTGTACAATATAGTGTTTCAATACTTCCATACAACACCCGATGATCATCACAAGTGCACTCCTTAGTTCCCATCACCTATTACACCCACTCACCCCACCTCCCCTCTGGTGACCATCAGTTTGTTCTCTATACTTGAGTCCTAAATCTTAAATTTTATTTTATTTTTTAAAGATTTATTTATGTATTCATGAAACACACACAAACACAGAGGCAGAGACATAGGCAGAGAAAGAAGCAGGCTCCATGCAGGGAGCTCGATGTGGGACTTGATCCCAGGACTCCAGGATCACACTCTGAGTCAGAGGCAGATGCCCAACTACTGAGCTAGCCAGGCATCCCTAAATCTTAAATTTTAAACCAACCTTAAAGATAACTATTAGAGTGTATGGTCTTGTGGATAATGTTATCCAATGTCTATTGTGCTTTGTCTTGATCTGGGGAACAAATTTATAGTTTACAAAATGTATGTTTTATACCATCTCATTTCTAATGAGTCATCTTTTTAAAAAATTACACATAAAAGAATTGATGAAGAGCCAGTTGCTTACAATCATGCCACATTATGGCAGTGTGAAACACATCTACCTAATCACTACTACTACTACTACTACTACTACTACTACTGCTACGACTACTCACTATTAATAAAATATTGGTACAATGGCCATGTTTATATGTTATTCAGTTCCGGGAATTAATCTCTTCCAGTGTATAGGATGATGTCTACCACCCACACTTTCTTTTTCTTGTTTTTTTAAAGATCTATTTATTTATTTGAGAGAAAGCAGAAGCAGGAGGGGCAGAGAGAGAGAGAATCTGAAGCATACTACACACTAAGTGCAGGGCCTGATGTGGAGCTCAATCTCACAGACCTGAGATCAGGACCTGAGCCAAAACCAATAGTCATTCACTCAACTGACTGCACCCATACTTTTAACAGTGTCCTTGAGCTTAAGGTTATAGATGTTGGGTATAAGTGAGGCTTGGGTGATAGGAAAGAGGAAGGGAAGGTAAAGGAAAGAAACACTGAAATGTACAGATTAGTAAATATTGAGAGAGATAATATAAAACAAAGCCATAGTGAAGTAAGTAGGGCCTATTGCAGTTTTACCTTTCTACACACAGTGACAAAGAAATATTAGTCTGAAACTATGTCCAGTAGTCATTGGACACACATAGATGCTTAAGCAATATTTAATGAAAATACATTTTTTTGTTGTTACTGATGCCTACTTCTAATATCTTTGCTTGTTAGACTGTCACTTAAGTTAGTGGCTACAAAACGATGGCATTCTGTAACTGTCATGCTTATTACTTTCTCCTATTATGTATCAGTGAACTATCTTACACAAAGAAAACCCATGTAGTGATCAAAGTATTACATTTTAATTTCAAAAATAGAGTATCGATTATCTGCTGTGATACATTATTGTTTGCTTCATCGTTTTACATCTGAGTGAATTTTAAAGTGTGGGTTATAAATTCAATAACCATTAATATTCATTTCACATATTTTGCATACAATCCACTTCTCCGTGTCAATTCTAATTTTACTCAGATGAAGACTATTTCTTCATTGAATACGTGTTACTTTAAACTCATCCGACTGTAATGTTCTCTTTTGTTCAGAAGGATTTTGGTTGTGTGTGTGTGTGTGTGTGTGTGTATGTGCATATGTTTATGTATTGATATGTGATATTTAGGACTCATTATTAAGTATTTCAATCACATCTTTCAAGCCCTTCACCTTTTTACCCAGAATCACAGTTGATTTGTCTTATTCTAATCTCTGGTCTCTGCTCTTCACATGTCATCGTATCAGAGATTTTTGAAGGCTTTTTTGGTGTCTATTCCAGTAATATTGACCCTTACTTCATTCCAGTTTTGTAAGTGTGTGTTCCTCATTTGTTTTATTTAAAATGAACTTGGTTCATTATTGGATTGTTTCATGATTTACTCATATATTGTGGTGTGATTACTATTACTATTACTACTATCATTAACTTCTCACTGGAATATGAACTCCATGGGGGTGGAGATTTTGACAGCTATCATGGAATTTAGATAGACATTGAATGTATGTTACTGAATGGGAATTGAAATGATGTTATATTTACTGAATGGAGATTGAAATAAAATTATAGTAGTAATTGTAGTATCTGTCATTTACCTATCTAAAAACATTTTGGAAAATGGCACTTCTAAGAAAGTGAATGTCAGAATACACAATTCAGTTTCTAATCCTAAGGGATGAGAGACTGATTCACAAAGAGTTTTTATCCATTTCTTCCCTTATGGGGTACAAAAGATGATGAGGGGAACTAGTGTTTTGTCTTCCCAAGCTTTAAAAAGTAATTGTGGTTTACCCCTGCACCTACAGCTTGCATAAAGAGCCATGAGAGAAATGTTCTGAAAAAGTAGGTAGACCATGTAGAAAGTATATCCTTTACAACTGTACTTTCTATTTTATTTTTCACATTTAGCAAAGGCTTAGTTCTCACTAGGTCCCCAATAAATAATAGTGAATATGTACTGAACATTTACTAAATATGAGTTAAGGCCTGAACACTTATAATTTAATTTTTTTTGCTTGTTTGTTTTTCAAAGATTTTATTTATTTATTCATGAAAGACACAAAGAGGGAGGCAGAGACATGGGCAGAGGGAGAAGCAGATTTCCTGAGGGGAGCTGGTTGTTGAACACAATCCGAGGACGCCAGGATCATGACCTGAGTGAAGGCAGATGCTCAATCACAGAGCCATCCAGGTGCCCCAACACTTTTCATTTATGATCTCAGTAAAACATAACAGCAACCTTACAAAGTCATTATACTATCATCATTTCACAATGAGGCAAAAGAGGCTTATTCTGTAATACCCTGTTAAAGTCCCTGTACTATTAATTTCCATTGCTGACATTAGACCCCAAAAGCAGTGTAATTCTTGAACCTAAATTCCTACCTGCTACACTAGAATCAATGAATTTGTAAATGAACAAACTGAGAGGCAAAACTGTTTTTTTCTTTTTTTCTTTCTTTTTTTTTAAAGATTTTATTTATTCATGAGACACACACACACACAGAGAGAGAGAGAGAGAGAGAGAGAGAGAGAGAGATGCAGAGACACAGAGGCAGAGGAAGAAGCATAATCCATGCAGGGAGCCCAATGTGGGACTTGACCCTGGGTCTCCAGGATCACACCCTGGGCCAAAGGCAGGTGCTAAACCGCTGAGCCACCCAGGGATTCTCCAAAACACAGTTTCTTAAATTCTTTATGTCTCTGTTTATAGCATGAAACTAAAGCTATTAACCTTTAGTAAATGGTAGATGACTGAACCTAAAAATAAAAAGCTAACTCATGTCTAGAAATAGCAGAAGGATTAGATGAATCAATGGTTCTCTGTCAACATTTTTAGAATCATTGGGATAATTAAAAACAAAACAAAACAAAACAAAAAAACCAGCCCACACTCCTGGGCACCATCCCTGAATAGTCCCATTCCGTTATTTAGGGATGTGGTTCAGAGATTTGCACTTTTAAACAAATCCACTCAATTTTTTCCTATGCTTACCTAGATCTGATGCCACTGATTTATGTACACTCTGTTTTTATCAGAGTAAACTCATCCACACCATTTCTTCCCTTTGTCCCGTCAGCCTCATCACTGCCCTTGGTCTATTTAAGTCCTTCCTGGAATGCAGAATGAAGCATAATGTTCTCCCACCAAGCCCAGAAGAACATGAATACCCCAGGATGGGTATGTTCAAGCCCTCTATTGAAGCAGCATCATAGTGTAGACAGACTGACCCGAGTGTGAATGCCATTAACTACTTTCTGGCCATGTGGCCCTTATACAAAGGGTGTTTCCCCTCAGAATGGAAACATTCTGAATCTCAGCTTCATTAGGAAATTGGGAATAAAATTAGTTACCTGAATACATGATAGGAAGATAAATGACAAAGTTTAATACTTAATGTGACCTAAAGTAATGTTCCTTCCCTTTGCTTTCCTGCCCTCTATGTTTTACTGTGCTCCAGGAATTTAATACAAGGTCATATAATGAGAATTGATTTTAGAAGCTGAAACCAAACTGAAGAGTATAGAAAGCTGATCAAATGTATGCTCACATTCTTTGCAAAATGATTCACAGACTCTCAGAAATGAAGAAACAAGATTTATAAAGTATTTCTCAAGTCCATTCAATACAGTTCTCTACTTCTGGATATCCATACCCCTGACTAATCACATCCACCTGGTACCTCTTGATAAGACTGGCTGATTTTTAGAAGTTGAACATTGCTATTCTTTCACATGAGCAAAACCTGGCATTACAGTTCAGCCATGCTTTTATTAAGTGATCTTTTTTAGATCCATTTTCCTTATCTATAAATTGGTGATTTTAATATCAAACTTATTGGCTTCCATTGCATGTCAGATGAGACAATGCACGAACCTGACAAAGATGCTCATTAAAAATTTTTAAAATGACAGAATTCTTATTGTGTATTGGTACAACTCACGACTCGAGGATAAGGCATTAGGCAAGATAAGCATGGTCACAACTATATTTGGTACTTAATTTTCATATTGAATTGTTCTTCATAAAATCCAAGAATTTTAGGGAAGAGAGACTATCAAGAGAAGCACTATAATAAGTGATCAAGGATGAATTCTACGGGGGATCCCTGAGTGGCTCAGTGGTTTAACACCTGTCTTCAGCCCAGGGCGTGATCCTGGAGTCCCAGAATGGAGTCCCACATCAGGTTCCCCGCAGGAACCTGCTTCTCCCTCTGCCTATGTCTCTGCCTCTCTCTGTGTGTGTCTCTAATGCATAAATAAATAAAATAAAACCTTAAAAAAAAGGATGAATTCTACTGTCCTGAGAAACGAGTGGGCAAAAAAGGGGTCCCTTACAGAGATACAAAGCTTGATATTTCTAACAGCATAATGTGTGTGAGGAACAAAAACAGGTCAATGAGCTGAGTTCAGTGAGCTATGGCACACATAGCAGGGGAGCGGTCAAGGAGTGGGAGGGGATTGGTCCCTGCAGCTTTTTAAGCCACAATGAAGTGATGGATTTTATTATATGTTTCCTAGAAGCTATTTAAGAGTTCATGAGTTCACTTTGGCTCCTGGTAGAACTGCTTAGAAGGAAGCAGGAAGAGGGCCAGGGAGGGAGGTAATTTTGGAGACTATTTTAGTGGTCTGTCAGGACAAGATACTGCCTTAGATAAAGTGTCTCTGTTAGCTGCCTATCCATTGCTCTCCTTGCACTTTACTTCCCCTACATTTTGCTCAATTTTCCTCACTGGAAACCTGCCTAAACTCCTACCTCTTAGATCTGACCACAGATAAGGAGAGCCTGTGCCTGACATTTTAACCTATTGCCAGATCACTGACCATTGAGAAGTCTGTCCTCTCCTCCTTGCTTCCGGTCATAGGAGAGGGAGGGTTTGGACTCCCTGTGCTTTCTTAAGGAACAATCCGAAAAGATGGCATATTGAGCCATGTGGGAGTTTAGAGCAGAAAGTTTCCTTTTATCTCATGATATATGTGCACTTTAGGGGAGCTTGATACACACAATGATATTGCCACCTAACACATAGGAAAAAACAAACAGACAAACACACAGGAAAAAACAAACAGACAAACAGAAGCTTCCCCTCCAACCTCCACCACCCACCCCAGGAACAATTGCAGCTTAGCTGAGGGATGAGAATAAATGCTTGAGAGGAAATAGAGGGAAAAGAAAAAAGAGGAAGAGAGAAGGAGGGAATAACATAGAAATTGACTGGTAGATGAATGCAGCTCTGATGTGTTGTTAAGATCATATTTCTTGAACTTGAATGTGCATGTGAATTCCCTGGATTCTTGTTGAAAAGAAGGTTCTATTTCAGTAGATATGGGACAGGGCAGAGATGTTCCATTACTGATAAGCTCTCTTGTGATCTAAATGCTCTAGATCCATGGTGCACACGGAGCCTGGAGGCCCTGGTTCATGTGTCTGAGCAGGCACTCATTTGCAGGGCTGGGCTGCTGGTCCTCCCTCACATAGTCCTCCTGTGAGAACTCCCCAGGGTGTGGTGACAACCACAGAGCAGAGGGACACTGGTGCAATGACTATTCTTCATTTATCATCAGGATTTGTTTGTATAGTAGTGGAAGTTGAAACAAGGGCAGGAATATCAACATTAGTTTTGCTGAGGCAGTTTTTAGGAAAATGAAATTCTCCAGTTTGTCTCTCCCCTCCAGTCAGTGGAGTGAGTACAGTTTAGAGGGGAAGAAAATCAATTGGGAAGGGTTGAGATCTCTTCAGCTTGTCTCCTTATAAGCTGCAAAGGAAAACTCTTAACAAGAATGGGTAGTGGGGAAGATATTACCAGTGAAAATAAAACAGTGATTTAAATTTAGGTTTCCATTTCAGGTGAGAGTTAAAGATATTAAATGATAAAGGATTACTGTTTTTTTTAACTTTTATTTTTTTTAAGAGATTTTATTATTTATTTGGGGCCAGGGAGGGGTTGAGGGAGAGGGGGAAAAAGACTCCCCACTGAGCAGGGTGCCTGACCTGGGGCTTGGGCCCAGGACCCCAGGATCACGATCTAAGTTGAAGGCAGATGCTTAACTGGCTGAGCCATCCAGGCACCCAAGGATTACTATTTTGACCATCATTATTTGGCTAGCTCCCAAAAGCTTCCAATCTTAATGTTCTTAGTCACAAGTTTAGCTCTGTCCTGCTGAATTAATCGTGGACTCTTTATAAGCCCTGTTACTGTATTTGTTTGGTTCATACATAGTAATCTGGATCCAACTCCAAGAATGCCAGATCACTGACCGTTGAGAAGTCTGTCCTCTCCGTCAATAGGCTTCAAGGAAAAATTCCAATAAATATACTTGTGTGCCAAAAAGAAGGAAAATATTAGAAATAAATTCTAATGGCAGGTGCAGTTTCTTAAAGCAAGAAACAATGAGATTATACATATGAAGCTCTCTAGAGTTTGGGAGGAGAGACATACCCATATTTCTAGCTCACTCATGTGGTTCCTAGTTTAGTTTACTGAATCTTAGAAGATTATTGAATCTGTGGCTTATTGAGAAGGACTATAGCTGAAAAACCTCTCCAACATACCTCAGAAAAACTAAAGAGAACCTTCATGTGTCCTTTAAAACTTAGTGGTTTTCAAGGATGTTCAGTTTGTTAATGATTCCTCAGTAATCTCCTGGGTAGTTGTTTTAAGTGTCTGACCTCTGAATTTCCAGTTTTCATTGAGAAAACATTATTACCCGTGTTCTTTTAAACTATCTTCCCAGCTAACATAGTTATCTGTGGAAATTGAAACTGTGTGGGTGATACTTGGACAACCCGTCTCTGAGTCACAGACATTGTACTTTAGGACATCAGCCCACAGGTCTCCTCTGTCCTCTGCAGGGTCCTTCTGTGGCTTCTGTGTTCTGCTTGATGGATGATATGTTCTTTGAAGTGGCTAGCCACTCTTCGCCACCTTGTGAGTGTACTTAAACTCATCTGTCTGTCTGCTCATGGCTCATGGCCCTGATATTCATTGCGGATTCAATGATTTTGCATTTTGTCATCCTCTCAGATCGGGTGGGGGAGCACCTCTCTTCACTGTTTCTGTTGCTACCATTGCTGTTCTAGCTGAAGTCTATGGTCTTCTTTCCTGACCAATTTAATGCCTCATGTTTCAAGGTCCCCAAATGGGATATCTTTATTTCCCACATATCCCCAGTGTGACAACCTATAATGTTTCATGTTATCACTATTATAAATAGTGTTTTTCTGATTCTCTGCCTTGCATAGAACTATGACCACATCTCTCACAACACCAAGGCCTTTACTGGTTAGTTGTACTTTCCCCAGCTTCACCCCACATTGGACTGCCTCATGTCTGGCCTTTATCACTCTAGCTTTTGGTTTCCTCTTTTATCTAGCATGTAAAGTTAGTTCATTCTGATGAACAAAATTGGAATATTAATAATCTTAAAATTGTACTTTGTCTAAAACTTCTAGCTATCCAGTAAGGGTTCTAAATTCTTTCTTTGTCTGACACGTTACCAGAACCAGAAATCTCTGAGCATTTTAAAATTTTTATTTATTTATTTAAATTTTTAAAGTATGACTTTGCCCAATGATATGAAGTCTCAAACATACATGTGAAAAGGAAATCTATTTAAAAGCCAGGACATTTACATGCAACAGTTCTGAAAAAGATAAGAAAACTTTGGAATTTTCTTATCACCTAACATGGAGCAGAAGTCAAAGTAAAAATAATTAATATTCTTCTCTGAGTTGGTTTGTTAATAAAACTAAATGTCATTATCTTAATAATTTGCATTTAATCTTTGAAAGATTATGGGACTTGGCCTTTGAACTGGTGTCTTTCAGCTCTTGAAGATATGATGCCTACTGTTGACTGATCTCATCACTGTAGATGGAAAATGAATACAACACCCAATATCTGTAGGTTGTCTGCCAAGATGCACATGTATACACACACACGTACATGTTGCGAAAAGTCATCAAAAGTTTTTCTCCTCTCTGGTCTAAATTATTATTCTTAAGAAAGAATATACCTCTCAAAATAGCTCAAGAAAAAGAAAAGAATATATATATTTAAAGGTTTATTTATTTATGTTAGACAGAGTGTGAGTAGAAGGAGGGGCAGAGAGGGAAGGAGAGAGAGAATCCTCAGACTCCCTGCTGAGAGCAGAGCCCAACACAGGGCTCCATCCCATGACTCTGAGATCATGACTGAGAAGAATCCAAGAATCAGACACATAACCAACTGAGCCAACAGATGCCCCAAACAAGAATATATTTTAAGGTTGAAAAAACGTTAGATGTAAATTCAGCAAAAGCTGGTTTTGAGAAGAGGCAGCAAGACTGGTGGTCTTGTATTTCAGTCATTTCTTTTTACCAGCTTCCCTATTCTACAGGTTCACTTGTTCCATTCCATTATCCTCTGTCTCACAACTGGCTCCCTAATATCCTCAGTGCTCAGGTACTATCATGTCATCCCAAACTTGATTTGACATAAACCTTCAATGCATATGTTCAACACTCATTGCAATATCCCTCTTCCCCCGTATATAGAAGCTACATAAATCACATATCTTGAGTCAAATAAAAGATGTACAGTTACAGTAAAGAAACAAAAATTATCTCCAGTGAGAAATTAGACAATTAAAATGTGATTTAACGTGAGTATTGCTTTTTTAAATTTATTGAGTGATTGCTATGTACATTTATTGAGTGATTTCAGGCACTGAAATTGGAAAATGAAATTTTCCAATTTGCTATCATTTTATATAAAAGAAAACCAAAATGTAGACAAGTTAAGTAATATGCTCAAAGTAACATAACTAGCAACAATAACATTCAGCTAGCTCCCAGACCATCTGTCTCCAGGGGTGTGACATAAAGACCTATATTCCAAATACTTTGCCTACTCTTTCTATATATAGCAACACATCTAAAACAAGATGGTGTCAATCAAAACATGTACATGTAAGGGTGAAATTGTCTATGAAGCAGAACCACATGAGACAAAAACTAATCATATATATGTATATATGTATATATATATACACACACACACTCCTACCTGGTAGAGTAAACTTATATGGGATATGAAAACCTCAGGCCTTCATTGCAATGCTAGTTAACATACAAACCCCTCATCTAATTCCAACTATCCTTATTCTTTGTGCATAAGAAAAATTCCTTATAACTTCGCTTCCCATGTAAATTGCCTACAGGGAAAATATGCATTTGCCAGGCCAACACAAGGGATCAATAAGCCCAAGGATATAATTTCTTATTATAGATACAAAATTAATATATTGTATTAAACCGTTTAGGCTAAAATTGCCAGTGAGTATCCTAAATCTGATGCGCTTTATGGCACCTGAAAAATAGACCTTGTGGTAAAACAGAGGCTCAAAGAGAGCCATGGTGAAACTGTGCAAGGTGATGGTTGATTTTGAAGATCTCTCTGAAACCAACCTGCTTGACAACAGCTCCAGCTTGGCAACCAAAGGGTGAGAAGTACTAAAATGCTTGATGTGGGTCCTGTGTTTTGCCTCCTGTGACACTGAAGCACTTTTGATCACCATGAAGGCTCTCCAGGGCATGACTAGGAAAAATCAGAAAGAAAACATAGAGATAAAAATGAAGAGGACTTTTGGCGAGTCATGGACACTGAACTCATATCAGGAAGATAATGGTTTCCTTTCACAACATTTTAAACAATTCATACTTGCCAAAATGTGACCTGAATCTGGGCAAATGTGTTTTTACATCTGCATATGTATGTGTTTGTGGGACTGGAGGGATCAAAGTATGTTTTCTATCACCCAATATCATTCTTGTGTGTATGGGTGTGTGTGTGTCACACAGTTGCTAGTGTTACATCCTTTGGACCACTGAATCCATCCTTTCATTACCTTGCCACTCTTTTTAGATAAGACTCTCAAATCCCTAAACTATATAATTTAGAAATAAAAGTGTAAATGTTATCTTAGAAGTGATTTTTTAACGGAATCACAAATATGAAAAAAACAAAACTGTGGAAACAATAAAAGGAATAGTTATAGCTAAGGGTTAGTGGGAAGGAAAGGAACAAATAGGCAGAGTGTAAAGGATTTTTAGGATAGTGGAACTATTCTGTATGATACTATAATGGTGAATACATGTCATTATACATTTGTCAAAACCCATACAATGCACAACCCCATGTGAACTTTAATGTAAACCATGCATTTTGTGTGATAATAGTGTGTCAGTGTAGATTTGTAGATTGTGACAAATATGCCACTCTAGTGCTGATGTTGATGGAAGAAGCTTGTTGTGCATGTGTTGGGTTAGGGGGCATATGGTAACTTTCTATTTTCTGCTCAATTTTGTTGGACTTAAAACTGTTTTAAATGTAAATTTCATTTCTAAAATTATAATCATAAATACTAATTATGACATTTTTTATTTAAATAAGAAATGTATTTCTGTTTCTTTATTTTAAAAGTGAGAAAACTAAAATCTAGAGAAGTCTAAAAAACAATTTTTCAAATTACTGTGGAAATAACAATATCTCCAAAGTGTTTTCAGTTATTATATGTCTTTCTTATTATCCTCCAACACCCTTCAAGTGAAATCTCCAAGTTTGGGTTTTGTTTGAAAGTCACAGACATCCAACTCAAAGTAGCTTAAGTATTAATGTATAAATGTAGACTTTAATGAATCTCATACAAACCCAACTGTACCAAACAAAAGAGGAAAGCCAAATGTGGGGATTGCTCTAGGAAAAACTATAATGGGATTCATTCACAGTAATCTTTCTCAGTAATTCTCATATCTACTTCTCTCCATATTGGCTTCCTATTGGTCTTCTAGCCTATCAGAGAGTTGAGGAATAGGGAGGGTTATTTTGTTAGTAGAAGCACCAAAATCACTTTATTATGGAAGTGTGATTACAGAGGAAGGTGTTAATAATTTCAGGTAAAGACTGATTGGACCACGGTGGTCAGAGGTTGAACTTTTAATATTACTATGGCTAAAAAGCAAGATTTGTAAGAAAATGTTGGCCCTTGATTAAATTCTGAGGCTAGAATGATGGGACACATTCCCCCAAAGTGCAAGTACAGCATGGACACAGCACTAGAGAACTTGTTGCAAATGTAACAAATAAAGAAATTGATGTCTATCATAGGTAAAAGGAATTATTCTCCTCATTTTATACATGACGGAAACAGACAGAAATAATACTCATGTGTTTTTCCATATATGAGAAAATTTAAACGCATTTTATTTGATGTTAATTATACTTCAATAAAGGTTTTAAAAATGTTTAAAAACACATAAAAACTTAAATTTCCAGGGGCGCCTGAGTGGCTCAGTTGGTTAAGGGTCCAACTCTTGGTTTTGGGTCAGGTCATGATCTCTGGGTCACAGGATCAAGCCCCACATTGGGTTCTGAGCTCAGCCTGGAATCTTTTTTAATATTTTATTTTATTTTTTTTTAATTATTTATTTATTAATGAGAGAGAGAGAGCGCGGCAGAGGGAGAAGCAGGCTCCATGCAGGGAGCCTGCCGTGGGACTCAATCCCAGGTCTCCAAGATCAGGCCCTGGGCTGAAAGTGGCGCTAAACCATTGAGCCACCAAGGCTGCCCAAGCATGGAATCTTCTTGAGATTCTCTCTCTCTCTCTCTCTCCCTTTCTCTCTCAAATAAATAATAAAGAAATAAAGAAATATATCTTTAAAAAAAAACAAACCTTAAATTTCCAGTCTAGACATAGAGAAGCTACTGCCACTAAGAAATTTAGTTAACCAACATAAATACCAAAAAATCCAATAACAATGGTCAATGAAAGTTAAAAGAAAACAAAAACAAAAACAAAACAAAAAACAAAAAATCAACAAAAAAACAAACAAACAAAAAAGTTCAATAGCATCAAGCATAAGGCATTTAAGACATAAGACATAAGACATTATATATAAGGTATTTAAGAAAATTAGAATGACCAAGATAACCTGTGCTTCTAATTATCTTCAGGAGATGCTTTGCAGATATGTCTCAGTGGTAGAGGACAACTAGCCTGGCAAAGAAGAGCAAAGAAATGAATTAGAAGATCGTCCAAAAGATCAGTTTTCTTTCCTAAATATTAGCATTTATGCTCTCACATTTAATTTTAATCCCTTCGTAAGCATAGTTTTAAAATGATTTATAAGCCGTATGCTTACTTTATCGAAAACACATCTTCCAAGATAGTCTATATTATTTGGCATTATGTATGACTGCTCCTCCTGAAAATACCTTTCTTAATTCTAACTTTATTTCAATTATAACTATTTAAAACTCTCTATCTTTTTCTTCTCCATGTTGTGTTCTTAAATATGAGTACACCTCTAGATAGGGTCTTTGAATCTTCATTATTTATGTAGGCATCCAGCTACCAATTCACTTATTCTATAAAATGGTATCAAGTATCTACCCTTGGTCAATCTCTATGCCAGACTCTAGGAGTACCCGATAATTGAAACACATGTGAAGCTCCTTCCCCTCAAATATCACCTCCTCTATGAAGTCTTCCATGATCACTCTAAGAAAAGTTATAATCTCTCCTGTCCTCTCACAGCATATATATGCGTAACTCATCTGGTATATATAGCATTCTACCATAAAAGGGGATTTCTCTAAGTAATATCTTCTATCTTTATTGGGGAGAATATTTCTTAAGCATATCCTTCAAATCCAAAATTCAAATTTTTGTCATTTTATTTTGACAAGGTAAAGGTTTCACTGACTAAACGAAGATAAACAGCCAAGGAAGACCTTATTGAAGCCTGCAGCAATAGAGGAGAGAAAGTGAACTCAATTCCAATGAAACAAAATGCAAGAAGACTCTTACCGTCTGGTGTGACCAAGGAGAAAAGCACTAAGGGATGACATGGGTGAGGAGGTTGATCACTGAGCTACCTTGAGCATAGCAAGTTATCCCAGAGTTTGCCAATGCTTTCCTCTGTGATTAGGCCATCTGTATTTGATAACTGGCACTCATTGAAGTTAGGCTTTTAGCCTCTCACATAGACTGAGAGACAGGAGTGTTATGTCCTTTGAAATGTATATTTCAAAGGGATGATTCTCAGGTCCTTGAGAAAGATATTTCTGGTACTACTGAGGAGAAGCTGGAAGATTTACATATATTTCAAAGGAACAGAGAAAGAATTTACAATTGCAAGTTTTCTAAAGTAAATTCAATAAGAAAAGTGAGGTCAGGGGCCTTTTGTCAGGAAGAAATCCGTCTGAAGTTTAGTCAAAGCTGAGGGGAACATGAAAGCTATCTTGATCACATTCCTTTGGTTGACCATTACATCATCCTTTGAAGCAGCAAAAAAATCAGCACTGCCATTTCAACACAACTACTATATTTTGTGTCCAAAGTATAATCATATCAATGATTACATTTTTATAAAAGTTTTAAAGACAAAAAAGTAAAAAAAAACTTTTATAAAAATAAATAAGAACAATTGAGAAAGTAGAAAAAAATAACATACACTGATTGAGTGTCCCTTTACTTAGTTTAGGTTAAGCAACACCTATTGACAAACCATAAATATGCAAGACAGAATTCTAATTTCCTTATCTAAAATTTCTCTCTATATTTTCCTATTGCCTATATCTTCTCCAAAGAAAGATATATTACTTGACATGTTTATTCTCCTACTGGACTATATGTCAAGAGTTCTTGAAGTTTGATCCAACTTACTAAAACATTAAATGATCATGATTTTGCTTCAAAATTCAATAGTTAAGAACATTTTTAGGCAATGGCCAGCAAATTTTCTGTGCATTATAACCAAGTCTGAAGGCATGTTAAATACATGTGGCTGGGCTCCACCTCCAGGGTTTCTGATTTAGTATATCTAAGGCCTAAGAATTAGTATGTCTAGCATATTCTCAGGTAATGCTAAAACAGATGCTTCACAGATCACGTTTTGCACCTGAAAACTTTACTGATTCTTTTCTGTATGGGGACAAGCAAGTAAATTTTGTAAAGGGCAAATATTTGAGGCTTTGTTGCCAAGAAGCAAAATCAAGGATACTTTGTAGGAACTTAATAGAGAGAAAACAATTTTCCATATATTTTAACTGACAAAAATTCAATAGATAGTAAGAACGATTGCATATAAATTTTATTGGGTGGAGGATATAGATCTAATAAGAAGAGTGGGATAACATTTTCTTAATTGATGTTTGAAGTTAGCAGTTCCTATCATAAAATCAATTAATAATGTCATCTATACTTACATCAAGTACTTACTAGCCTATTCTCATAGGCCATACAAGAAGAAGGTATTGGTTTGGCTCATGAACTATAGTTTGCTAACCTTGGCAGTACAGTAACATTAAAAAACAAATCACAGAGTGATAAGTAGATAATTAAACATAAGGAGGTATTTTGAGAATAAAACTCTCCAAAGTACAGGTTAGAGAAGTGAGATCCAAAGTGATGAAAAAGACTTGCCTAAGGATTCTTTATAACAAATTTGTAACCTATGAAATTAAAACTAAAAGGTAAGACTTCATCTTCAACTGTAAAGAACTTGAATCAGTTACATATTGTTACTGGTAAAAAAAAAATCAGAATCAGCCCATAGGAGGAAAATCAATACATCCCTGGAAAACACTCATTTAACAGTTATTAATTGAACATATACCAGAGGTTTTTCAAGGGGTTGGTGGTATATCAGGGCACATACTAAGAAGTCTAGGTCATGAACCACAGTAAAAATTGAAATAAAAAAATACTTAAGCACTTGTATTTATGTATAGTACTTAAACAGTGCATGGTTGGTAACACAGCCAATTTGGAGACATATCCCGTAGTTGAAGAAGTCTTACCAAGAAATATTTCTTTGAGGTAATACAGTCAGTATTCACAGAATCAGTTTCACTTACAGTTAGAAGGTAGTACAGATAATATTCAGAGAAGTCATTAATGGACATGATATCCCTGAAGTATCCGAAAGAGAATACTAAATTAGTATTCCTCTTAGTAGAAATGAATAAACTGGCAATAAAGCAATAAATAATAAATAAAAGAAACAGGCAAATTGATCTTTATCTAACTGTAAACTATTGCCGTGGATGAATATATGCTGCTAAATATTACAGCCAAAATTTTCTCCAACTACAGTGTCCAGCAAGATTAGAATATAGATAACTGTTACTGAGTGTAGTAATGGAATTAATGTAATGATCCTTTGACTCCTAGAATATTATAATTCAAGATACAAAATAATTACGTCCACAAGTTGGAAGTATAAATATTTCTATAAAAGTGTTTATATTACCTCATGGAATTCTGACCTTATAGAATACAATAGTTATTTATTTATTTATTTATTTATTTATTTATTTATTTATTTATTTTAAAGACTTTGGTTTTTTATTTGAGATAGAGTGAGAGAGATTACAAGCAGGGGAGAAAGGCAGAGGGAGAAACAGACATCCCACTGAGCGGGGAGCTGGATGTGGGACTCAATCCCATGACCCTGGGGATCACGACCTGAGACAGTTGCTTACCTGAGTGACTCAACCAAGTGCCCAAGGATGCTTTGAAAAAGAAAAGACAATCTTCACAGTAGACAATTTCTTAGTAGAAAATAATTAAAAGACATTCCTTCTCATGTCATGTGTTGTTAAAATGAAGGAACCGATAATTCTTACCTCCTGGGGCTTGCTAAGTATGAGAAAAGTTTAATTCTTGTTAGTGGTATCTTCAAAAAACTTGGAGTCAGAGAAAGTACTGCACTTTCACAAAGACAATGCTATTTCTCTAGACATATCAGTCTAGAAACATTGTGTCTTGATGAAATTAAGTCATATTGTGTATTGATATATATCAATATATGTATACAATATACCTTAAATAATTCAGGTAGAGAAGCCTAAACAGTTTTAAGCACTTGGGTGTATGTAACAATAACAACCTTCTGTTAAACTAAATGCCACCTTCTCATCCCTGGCCCCCAGAGCAACACAGTTTTTGGAAATACAAAGGCCACCCTCTCCTCAGTGAAGATCTCTAGGATAAATAATATAGCCTTCAGGGAGGCCACACATGTGTCTTCATCCCTAGGCTCACTGTGACATTTCCTGAGTTATTTATGTATGTATCCCCTGCACAGTCATAGGAGCTGCTTTTGAAAACTGAAATTCACTAACATCTAGAATTTTCTCACAACTCCTCTTAGACAAAACCGATCCTGCTAGATTTTTGTGGTGGACCTTGGAGAGAGGTGTTCTGTGTAGTTGGTCAGGTTCACTCATCAGCTTCCTGAGCTTCCCTCCCTAAGACTCTATATGGCTTATGGCATTCCAATTCCTACCCCAGCAAAATTAAAGATTCTCTCAACAAGACATCCTTTGGGAGTAGGCAGTTTAGCTGTCCAAACACAGTCCTAAATTGCTGGAATAAGAACAACTGTTACTGCGCTTATTTGTGGAATTTCATTTAAGTAAATGATTACGTGGGTAAACAGAGCTTGCTCTCTTTCTCTCACCTTATTATTTATCCCTTTGCTGTGCCATGGATAGTATTTAACTGCCCAACTGAGAACTATTAAACTCTGTCATCAAATTGCCATCTCATAGGAATTGGTTAAATGCACACACAAAAAATCAGTAGGTGAGCCAAGATTGGAAGGCCTCACATTTGAAAGAGAGAAAACATAGATTTTCATTTAGGAAAGAGTTAAAATTATATTCAGAGAGATTTTGATGTGGAAAAAAGCAAGTGTGAAGATAACCATGATTCTCATAGTAACAATGGCAATAAAAGCCCCATATATAAATTTAGAGAGGAAGCAGAGCAACTCAGATAAATAGCATGAATGTCTGGATGCCAACATGGCCATAATGACATGATAAGCACAACTAGAGTCTGATCCCTTGTTTAATTAATATGTTCATCCAGCTGACATACAAAGAAAATGGGCAATGAATAGACAGAATAGAAACTAAATTATTTTTATTTATATATGAACAGTGATACTGAAGGTCTAAAAGTGAATATTTCTATTAAACATTGCAAACATTTTCTTTCTACCCACTCTTGAGTCAATAAGATGCATCTCTGTTCCAGATTTCGATGCTCAATAGTACTTCTGTTTTCCAGAGTTTATATGCAGCACTGATTTCTCCATTTAATGCAGTATCCGTAATCATATTCATCATCATCACAAAATGTTTTACATATTCCTTTCACTTTTGCACATCTCTCAAATCTATACTTTGGATCAAAGTTACTTCTGGCTGCAATCAAGAAAGATATGTAAAGTCATCAATCTAATTTTTCATTTGGGAGTCTTCTTACTGAGGGAACAAGAAAATCTGTTCTAGTTATACGATCGTGTGTGGGGGGAGATGGAGAGTCTGGTATGTTTGGCAGTTTCATGGAAAAATTAAGCAGTTGTTGCAGAGAGTGACTGAGCTACAATCATTTTATTTGCAAATATGTGTATGTCTGTATCTTGCAGTTCACATCAGTACTAAAATTTAGCTGGCTCCTGAGGGCTCTTGCCTTCCTATCTCTTTTTCCTACTTTATGAAGACCAGATTTACTCTCCCATTCTTTCATTAAGATGATATTTGTAGATCTCTTAAAAAATCTATAATTTTTATTTTCATGATTTTTTTCAATTTTTAAAATTTACTCTGATTGCCTCTTCACAGTATTATTTGTTCAATGCTTTCTTCTCCTAATTTAAATTTATTTTATTAGAGCAAATGGATATGTCCCTCTCACCAGTCTACAGTAATAATGAATGAATAACATAACTTAGTACTTAATTATATGTATTTTTCTTCAACACTTTTTTAAAAGATTTATTTATTTATGAGAGAGAGAGAGAGAGAGAGAGAGGCAGAGAGAGAAGCAGGCTCCATGCCAGGAGCCCGACACGGGACCAGATCCTGGCACCCCAGAATCGTGCCCTGGGCCAAAGGCAGGCTCTAAACTGCTGAGCCACCCAGGGATCCCCTTTTTTTGACATTTTCATGAAACTTTTATTGTTACAGCCAAAATGTAAACCTTATATAATAATAATGCTTTCTTCTCATTCTTTGTTATCTCCTATCTAGTATATCCTGATAATCATAATACAGTAAGCATGAAAATACTTATTAATAGAGTAGTTTGTGGAGGAAACAAAACACAAAATATATGCTCAGAAAACACATTGTGTTGTACATTAAGCATTTAGTAAAAAGAGGATCCCCATGTTAGTCTAACAGTTTGCTGTGTGTCACTAAAGACAATGCAAAGAAGGATATCTTCCAAACTCATAGCTTTGTGTTCATACGTTAAAATGGGAGCAAATATTTTTGTTAGTTAGGATTTTGTTTTTCTTGATTCAATTGTACCAAAACTAATGCCTTTAGGGAAGAGACTTGGAAGCCAGGGTTACTTCCCTACCCCAAATTTTGTCATAATATTTAGTTATCTTGGATTAGTCATTCCTTCTATCTGCATGATAGAATATAATAAACATAGCTATCACAAGTATATTTTGAATATTAAATTTTGTATGCGTGTCAGGAAAAATAAAGCAAAATAATTTCATTACCATTTAGAGTATAAATTGAATTGAATTTAGATTAAAACTATATAATGTTAACTCATAAAACCTAATTGTTTGCACAGAACCTAAATGAAATTCAGAATGATTTTTCATTTCCATGTGGCAGTTGTTTGGGTACCTAGTATTTTCTAAGCATTTGGCTGAGAACTAGTCAGAAACTTCAAATGTAGAGAATGTAGAGAAGACTTTAAATGGACTGACTTTATTGTTGTTATTAATGTTAGTAGAAAAGAAAAGGAAGTTAAGCATTGAATGAAGAGATTATTAGAAGGGTTTTGCCATGTGAACATATATATGTCCTTTAGGAATGGGAAGCTAATTCATGATGACAGAGTCCCAGATTAACCGGAATTTTGGTGAAATTTAAAATTATTTCAGAGCCATATTTGATATAACTAAAAGTAGGGAATAGTGTGATACATGGTTGCATTTTACTTTTTAAAAATTTTTTGCTGGGATAGGTACTTTTGAAGCTAATCAGCATTCCCGAGGCTCTAATATCTTGTCAACCCACAAAATCCATGTTGACTTTTAATATATGTTAAATTCAGAAAAGAAAAATATGGATGTATAGTGATCATTTGTAACATGAAAATATACTACCATTGTTTTTCCTTATTATTTTAAAGAGTATAAATGTTTTAAATCATGAAAAAAATCTATAGAACTGCATGATCTGGAAATAAAAGGCTTTATTACAAAACTGGTTATATCACTTGTAGTCATTTGCAAATATTATATCATTTTAGAGTCAGCTATGTCATATGAAAATTGTGAAAGAAAATATTATGTTAAAAACTGTACAATGTTATACAAATATCATCCATGAGTGCATATTTATGTGAGGTGATGAAACTGGTTGATATAAACCACATAAAAATAAAAATGAGTGACTAGAGGAAGGATGCATAGTATCTCTTTTATCTGTAAATACTTCTGCACATTTTATACATCACTGAAGAAATGGTCTGTGATGACTAATTTTCATGAAAAGAGATATATAAACACTAGTTGGAGGATCCACAAGGGGTATATATTTTGAATAGGTTTCTGAGAATCTGGGCAATAGTGGAGTGCTACAAATATGGTATAGGTCTGCTGTAAACAGCAAGCTGTAACAAGTCCTGCATACACATGAATCAGGACAACTCTATTAAGAAATAGGTGTTTAAAACTCAGTGGCCTCCATGCAGTTTGTTAAATGTTAGTTTTTCCAAACTCTGATGGGAGGGGGATCTGGCATATATATCCCCATCTTCTAGCAAATAACTTCTTTGCAGATGACATCTTTGTTTACCTTGTGTTGCAAATAGAGAGGCTGAGTTGAAAGTAGGAGGAGATATTTTGATTATGTCTACTCTTACTGGGTCTAAGTTGAAATCAGAGTAGGAGCATGGCCATGGGTCAGTTGGAAGTTTCTATATGTTTGAAAGGGTATGATCTTTCAGAATTAGATAGTACTGTGTTTCAATCATGCATACTGTATTTATTAGCTGTGATACATTGGTCAAATGATTCAGTCCCCTGGATTTTGGTTTCCTCATGAAATCGAGGTTTTGTAAAATTTTAAAAGTTATAATGAGATAAAATATGTAAGCTTCTCTTATAATGTCAAAAAAGTGAATAAGCTGGGGATTCCTGGGTGGCTCAGTGGTTTAGCGCCTGCCTTCAGTTTAGGGAGTGAGCCTCCTTCTGCTTCTGCCTGTGTCTCTGCCTCTCTATCTGTGCCTCTCATGAAAAAATAAATAAAATCTTTAAAAAAAAATTGAATAAGCCTTCAAAATCAGGTTATTCTCATACACTTTGTTTTTATTTTCCATTTGGATTTATACTTAAAACTGACCCCACATGAAGCAGTGTTATTAGCATGTATGCCCTGCCATAGTGTGAACGCAAACCTCTAGTCTTAAAGCTACGTTAGGTTAGGCCACTGTTTGCCTTGTTCACTGATTTATTTCAGCATGTAGTAAAATGCTTGAAACAGAAATGTGTAAATACCTGACAAAATGATTGAGTGAAAGAATATGGTACCAGAGATCGATATTTAATTGCTGTTATATACGGGAAACTCTCTGGATTTTATTACAATCTATCAGTTATGTCCTATGTCAACTGAGCCAATGACTAATGCTTGTACTGATATCTTCAACTATAAATTATGTTGTTGAATAATATCTACTTCAGAGGGTTGTGTGGCAATCAAATGATATAATGTGCTGTAGCCCACAATTAGTATAATAAGTTTATTGTCATCAGTATGAGTTGTTTATAGATTTGCATCAGGTTTAAAAGAAAACTTTTATTAAATCATTGTTTTTTCTTCACTTTCACTATTATATTAAGAGAAACCTTCTCTTGTGATTCATACAATACACATTTAAGTAAGCAATTATTTGTACTCGGCCCTGTGCTGGATGCAGATGCAAAAATGAATAAAATAGTTAAGCTCCTCATTCCCCAAAGTAAGCCAATTTTTGTTTGGAAATGAGGATGTAGAAATTGTATGGTTCACTTGAAAGACAATCCTGAGGTATGAATAAAGTGTTCTCAAAGCATAAATTAAAGAGCCATACCCTGGAAAAGTCTATCTTACTACCACTACCACAACAATTATCAAAAGCTATACTTTATTCAGTATTCATTAGGTTTCAGGCTCTTTACTAAGCAAATAGTATTCATTATCTGACTTAATGCTCTAATAATCTTATAAGATAGGTATAACCATTCTCATTTAACCTATAAGAACAACTGAAGTAAAAAAATCTGCACAAGGTTTCAGAAAGAGTAGAAGTGGTTGAGGATGCTTCAAGGTTACTTATGTTGGACTCCAAACAAGTGTACCGTTCAATCATTTTACTGAGGAGGGGACCTTTAGCTGCACCTTGAAAAGCCAATAGCATTATTTCTAGGAATTGAGGGGAAGTACTTTCAAGCCATATATATTAATAATATTAAACATGGATATGGTATCTGAAATAATTTGAGATGTATGGAGAATGGTGTGACTTTTAGCAAGACTGAGGTGATATGGGCGTGTCAGAAAACACAGGGAAGGGAAATTGGGCGCTGGTGGCACAAGACTGCCACAGCTGAGGCACTGAATATTCTCGTAAATGGAATCGCAAAACTATGGAAATGTTAGGCACCATCTTCCCTTTAAGGAAGGAATTAGAGAAAGTTTTGTAGCAGAGGGGCTATATACATGTTTTTAGAATGTTCTAAGTAAGAAATAATGAGAAAGATAAGTTAATGGGATTTCGAACGAAAAGAAGAAAGTGAGCATGGGAGATACTTGTGACTTAGAAGCAGCCCAATTTGGTAACTTTGGGATTTGAGGATAAGAGTATCAGGAAGAAGAGCAGCGATAAGTGTTTTAGCCTTTGATGCTGTTTACTTGATGTTAACAATTAGTGAGGGGGCGGGGCAAGCAGGCGGAGGAGCAGGGGCCTCACCCCACGCGCCCCACCACCTCACTAGGTAACTTCCAAACCATCCTGAACACCTAGGGTTCGACCTGAGATTTAAAGAGAGAAGCTGGAATGCTACAGAGACAAGGGTTGGCGCTTCTAACAAGGTGGGAAGGCGGAACAAAATAAATAAAAAGAATCCAGGTGGGAGGGGCCCCGCGAGGAGCCGGGCTAAGGGGGGCGGGAGCCCCGGGACAGGAGAGCCCGCCCCGGGAAGCGGGAACTTTAACAATCCGCACCGGATTCCTCCCGGAGGGAAAGGTGCTCAGCGGGGAACCCGGGCAGAACCGCAGGAGGGCGGTGGGGCCCCCAGCCTCCCGGGGTCACTAATAGAGGAGGTGCCCCGGGGACAGCGCCCCACAACCCACGCCAAGAGCGGTAAAGGGCTGGAGCCCCCGGCGGGGCCTCGGGGACAAGCTGGGGGTCGGGGGGTTCTGGGCAGAGGGGGCTGCGCCCTGCTGCCTTCGGGAGCCGTGGCCCCGGGAGCGATGCCAGCGATGCCAGCGGCGCAGGCCCCAGACCCAGGGTGCTGGGGACACAGCGGGGATCCTGCACTCCCCCGGGACAGGAGGAGGCCGGGAGGACACAGGACCGTGAGGACGCTCCTGCCACGGGCATCGCCGAGCTGTGCAGGTCAGCGCCCCCGCCCCGGAGCATCCAGGCCCCTGCGGACTGGGAGCTGTGGTGGTTACTGTGGGAGCTGACTCCAGGGCTGGAGGGCTGGCCGCCGCCAGTGGGGTTGTTCCTCCTGGTGTCACCCTGTGCCTGGGAGGGGGGGCACCAGGGAACAGGGGCCTCAGGGGGTAACCAGCTCCCACTGAGCCCGGCACCCGGTGGGGGGAGGGGCAGCTCCCCCAGGTGCACACAACTGAGAGTCAGCACAGTAGCCCCTCCCCCAGAAGACCAGCTGGAAGGACAGGGAAGAGCAAGTTCTGGACAGAGCAGCGCTGGAAAGCTCCAGGGGAAGTCGAGGGATTTACAGTATATAGAACCAGAAGATACCCCCCTTGTTTTTGTTGTTGTTGTTGTTTGTTTGTTCTTCTTTTTTTTTTCTTCCTTTTTCTTTTTCTTTTCTTTTTTTTTAATTTTATTTTATTTATTTATGATAGGCACACAGTGAGAGAGAGAGAGAGGCAGAGACATAGGCAGAGGGAAAAGCAGGCTCCATGCACCGGGAGCCTGACGTGGGATTCGATCCCGAGTCTCCAGGATCGCGCCCTGGGCCAAAGGCAGGCGCCAAACCGCTGCGCCACCCAGGGATCCCTTTCTTCCTTTTTCCAGTACAACTTGTTTTTAGCCTCTCTGCACTGAGCAAAATGACTAGAAAGAAGATCTTACCACAAAAGAAAGAATCACAAGGGGTGATTATCACAAGAGAGTACAAACAGTACTCTCTGCCACAGAGTTACAGAATTTGGATTACAGTTCGATGTCTAAAAGCCAATTCAGAAGCACAATTATAAAGCTACTGGTGGCTCTGGAATAAAGTATAATGGATTCAAGAGACTTCATAACTGTAGAATTTAAATCTAATCAGGCCAAAATTAAAAATCAATTCAATGAGATGCAATCCAAACTAGAGGTCCAAACGACGAGGGTTAATGAAGTAGAAGAAAGAGTGAGTGACATAGAAGACAGGTTGATGGCAAGGAAGGATGCTGAGGAAAAAAGAGAAAACAATTAAAAGACCAGGAGGAAAGGTTAAGGGAAATAAATGACAACCTCAGAAGGAAAAATCTATGTTTAATTGGAGTTCCAGAGGGCGTGGAAAAGGATAGAGGACCAGAAAGCATATTTGAACAAATCATAGCAGAGAACTTGTCTAATTTGGGGAGGGAAAAAGGCATTCAGATCCAGGAGATAGAGAGACCCCCTCCCCTAAAATCAATAAAAACTGTTCAACAGCTTGACATCTAATAGTGAAACTTGCAAATTTCAAACAGAAAGAGAAAATCCTTAAAGCAGCTAGAGACAAGAGATCCCTAACTTTTAAGGGGAGAAGTATTAGATTAACAGCAGACCTCTCCTCAGAGACCTGGCAGGCCAGAAAGGGCTGGCAGGATATATTCAGGGTTCTAAATGAGAAGAACATGCAGCCAAGAATAGTTTATCCAGCAAGGCTCTCATTCAGAATAGAAGGAGGGATAAACAGCTTCCAGTATAGACAGAAACTGAAAGAATATGTGACCACCAAACCAGCTCTGCAAGAAATATTAAGGGGGACTCTGTAAAAGAAAAAGGAAGCCCAAAGAAATAATCCACAAAAACATGGACTAAATAGGTATTATGATGACACTAAATTCATATCTTTGAATAGTAACTCTGAACGTGAATGGGCTTAATGATTCCATCAAAAGGTGCAGGGTTTAAGACTGGATAAAAAAAGCAAGATCCATCTATTTGCTATCTATAAGAGACTCATTTGAGACCTAAGGACACCTCCAGCCTGAAAATAAAAGGGAGAACCATTTACCATTCAAATGGTCCTCAAAAGAAAGCAGGGGAAGCAGTCCTCGTATCAGATAAATTAAAGTTTATCCCAAAGACTGTAGTAAGAGATGAAGAGGGGCACTATATCATACTTAAAGGATCTATCCAACAAGAAGACCTAACAATCATGAATATTTATGCCCTTAATATGGGAGCTGCCAAGTATATCAATTAATAACCAAAGTTAAGACATACTTAGATAATAATACACTTATACTGGGAGACTTTAACACGGCCCTTTCTACAAATGACAGATGTTCTAAGCACAACATTACTAAAGAAACAAGGACTTTAAATGATACAATGGACCAGATGGGTTTCACAGATATTTGCAAACTTTACATCCAAATGCAACTTTATACCAAAAGATTGGGATTCTCCCCTGCATATTCTCAGACCACAATGCTTTGAAACTTGAACTCAATCATAAGAAAAAATTTGTAAAAATCTCAAACACGTGGAGGTTAAAGAGTATCCTGCTAAAAGATGAAAGGGTCAATCAGGAAATTAGAGAAGAATTAAAAAGATTCATGGAAACTAATGAGAATGAAGATATAACTTTCCAAAATCTATGTGATACAGCAAAAGCAGTCCTGAGAGGGAAATACATCTCAATACAAGCATCCCTCAAAAAACTGGGAAAAAAATCAAATACAAAAGCTAACTTTGCACCTAAAGGAACTGGAGAAAGAACAGCAAATAAAACCTACACCCAGGAGAAGAGACAACTCAATGAAATAGAGACCAGAAGAACTGTAGAACAGATCAACAAAACCAGGAGTTGGTTCTTTGAAAGAATTAATAAGATAGATAAACCATTAGCCAGCCTTATTAAAAACAAAAGAGAAAAGACTCAAATTAATAAAATCATGAATGAAAAAGGAGAGATCACAACCAATACCAAAGAAATGCAAATGATTTTAAAAACATATTATGAGAAGCTATATGCCTATAAATTAGGCAATCTAGAAGAAATGGACGCATTTCTGGAAAACCACAAACTACCAAAACTGGAACAGGAAGAAAGAAAACCTGAACAGCCCAATAACCAGGGAGGTAATTGTAGCAGTCATCAAAACCCTCCCAAAACACAAAGTCCAGGGCCAGATGGCTTCCCAGGGGAATTCTATCAAACGTTTAAAGAAGAAACCATATCTATTCTACTGAAGCTGTTCCTAAAGATAGAAAAGGATAGAGTACTTCCAAACTCGTTCTATAAGGTCAGCATCACCTTAATTCCAAAACCAAACAAAGACCCCACCAAAAAGGAGAATTATAGACCAATATCTCTGATGAACACAGATGCAAAAATTGTCAACAAGATTCTAGCCAGTAGGATCCAACAGTACATTAAGATTATTCACCATGACCAAGTGGGGTTTATCCCCAGGATGCAAGGCTGGTTCAACATTCGTAAAACAATCAACATGATAGATCATATCAACAAGAGAAAAAACAAGAACCATATGATCCTCTCAGTAGATGCAAAGAAAGCATTTGACAAAATACAGCATCCATTCCTAATCAAAACTCTTCAGAGTGTAGGGATAGAGGGAACATTCCTCAGCATCTGTAAAGCTATCTACACAAAGCCCACAGCAAATAATCATCTCAATGGGGAAAAACTGGGAGCCTTTCCCCTAAGATCAGGAAAATGACAGGGATGTCCACTCTCACCACTGCTATTCAACACAGTACTAGAAGTCCTAGCCTCAGCAATCAGATAACAAAAAGAAATAAAAGGGATTCAAATTGGCAAAGAAGAAGTCAAACTCTCCCTCTTGCAGATGACATGATACTATACACAGAAAACCCAAAAGACTCCACCCCAAGATTGCTAGAACTCATACAGCAATTCAGCAATGTGGCAGGATATAAAATCAATGCCCAGAAATCAGTGGCATTTCTATATACTAACAATGAAACTGAAGAAAGAGAAATTAAGGAGTCAATCCCATTTACAATTGCACCAAAAAGCATAAGATACCTAGGAATAAACCTAACCAAAGAGGTAAAGGATCTATACCCTAAAAACTACAGAACACTTCTGAAAGAAATTGAGGAAGACACAGACGGAAAAATATCCCATGCTCATGGATTGGAAAGTTAATATTGTGAAAATGTCAGTGCTACCCAGGGCTCTATTTCGGATATACTGAGATTAAGGAATTTGGAGGCCAGGCAGATAAGTTCTCCAACCAGGAATAAATACAACTTTATGGTTTGGGAAGATTGAGAAAAAAATATTTGTTGATCACAGAAGTCATTACAGCAAACAAGATAATCTCAGGAAAGCATATAAAACAAGAAGAAAAGGGACTCAGGGAAAAGGTACTAGAAGCCACTCCATCCATTTAGAGACCATCTAATAATTGTCAGATACTTGTCAAAACAGTGATCAACTTAAGCAGTGTGCAGCAATCCACAAGATGAAGAATTAAAACCTCAGTAAGAAGATTTCAGTTAATTGATGGGTGGGTTAATGTATGGGGCAGAGAGTGGAGATTATGAGTCTTGGCTGTTTTTCAAGAGGTTTGGTGAAGAATAGAATAGAGCAGATTAGAAAGTAGGTTAAAGAAAGAAAATCTTTCATGAAATCTGGCTAATTCTTTTTAACATATCCAGAACCCTACCATTCCTCATTGTTTTTATTGTTAGCACCTTGGACTGAGCTACCATAATGTATGATTTATATTACATTAATATCTCCTAACTCAGGAAAGCATTTCAGAGGCTTTAAAAAACAAAACAAAACAAAACAAAACAAAAACAAAATTCAATTCATGTTTTTCCTCTGGTTAAAGTCCACTCAGAATAGAAGGCTAAGATCCCTTCTCATTCCTAAAAAAACTCTGGGTAATCTGCCAAAACATATCGTTTCTGACGAGCTCACACAGGACTCTCCTCCCAACTCATTCTTCTCTAGGCCTCTTCACAGGCATTCTCCATCAATATCGTGTGTTTCCATGATGCTTCTTGGCCTCTGTCAATTTTTTGCTTAAATGATAACTTTTCAGTAAAAGCCTCCTCAAAAATCCTATTTAAAATGTCACTTTTGAGTCCCTTAACTCTTCTAACAGAAATTTGCTTATTTACTATCTTTACTGTCTACATTTGTCTCCACTTCTAGAATATGAGCTCCACAAAGATAGGAAATATTGTCTGTTTTGTATATTGATGTATCCCAATCTTACTACATTATGGCTACACATAGTAGGTTCTCAAGGAGTACCTATTGAATTAGTAAATAAATGAGAGAGGGGGTGTGGAATGCAATCTCTAACATATTGTCAGTGTTATGAATTGACATTGCTCTTCTTGGAAGAAGATCTCATGTCTTACTCATTTTTTTTAACTCTATCAAAGTGTATAGTTACTTAAAACTCAGTTTGTAATAAGTAAATATCAGTTCCTTAAGATAGGAGCTGTAATTTTTTTTTTATTTTCAAATCCCAACCTGCAACATCATACCCAAGAAGAAGCAAGCTATTAGTCAGATGTTATCTGAGGAAATTACTATTAGAATTAGACTTTGTCCTTGTCCAAGGACATTGAGATGTAATAAATACTAAAATGGAACAGATTTGAATGTGTGATATCTTCTGCTCCTAGTCCTATATGGGAATATGATGATGATAGACCTCATTTCAACAGCATGCTTTTAACTGATTCAGGAGTGTATTGAGCTATTAACTACAATAAAAATACCCAACACCTGGTGGTGTTGACCCTTTTCATCAGGGTCACTACAAATCGAGATTCATAGAAAGCTAAAACTGAAGGAAAATACACTGCATGGAAATTTCAAATCTGGACTAAATGAGAGAAAAATGTAAAACTTTCAGCTCTTTAGAGCTAACTACAGTTGACCCTTGAAAAATGCGGGACTTAGAGGCATTGACCACCACCTCCCATCGTCCCACACTGTTGAAAATACACATATGACTTCTGACTCCCCCCAAACTTAACTACATATAGCCTACTGTTGACTAGAAGCCTATGGATAATAAAAAGTCAATTGACATGTATTATGTATGCCATATATATCATATACTGTATTCTTACAATAAAGTAAGTTAAGCTACAGGAAAGAAAATGCTATTAAAATCATAAGGGAGACAAAATACATTTGTAGTGCTATACTGTATTTATCTAAGAAAATCCACATATTAATGGATTCATACACTTCAAACTTATGTTGTTCAAGGATCAACTGCAGTTTAATATTATCTAGTTGTTTTGTCAGTTAATCCAATGAAAGTTACAATGCATGAGCAAGAGATTTGCCAGAAATTGTTCCTTATGTGAGGATTTAGCTTTTGTCCTTTTGTTTCCTTTTTAGTTGTTGTAAACAAATTCTGAGGTCAATATGAATAATTAGTGACCCCTCTTTCTAAGGAAATAGGATGCAGAACTTTATCAAAAGGGCTTCTAAAATGTTTAGTCAATATCACAGACAGCACACAGTTAAAAGGTTTCTGCAGGGAAGAATATTAATGTCATAGTTGATGCCCATAGGTTTATATTCTCCTTCAAGTTTGTCATATTAATTCTTTGGGCTGAAGGAAGGCTGGCAGATTGAATATACACTGAGCCATACAAGGAGAGACCAGTTCAGAAATGTAGATGGTTTTGGTTTTCTCTTTTAAGCACTGAGGATTGGAGGGTCTACCAGTACAGATTAGTTCAAATGCAGAGATGTCTTGGGTATCTCCCAGAAAACCTCCTATCATCTACTGCTTCTTGGTGGCCAATAAAAAACACAATTCTTATTTGTTCCATATTAATATTATATTAAGCTTCTCAATTCTAAATTATAGGTCTTGATACAATGATAGTCTGGTTGGGTAAGATAAAATCAAACATTTAATTTCTTCTCAATATGGCTAATATATTTATTATTCAAAAGTTGGGCTAATTTTTTTTTCAGGATCACCAATATATCATCTCTAGCCCATATGTAATAAAATATGAAAATTTCAAATAGTTTTCATAAGACACAGAAAATGTGTTGCCTGAAAACATTATTGATTTTTTTATTTCCATTTTTTTTAAATTTTTAAATTTCTGTGAGAATGGATGCTTATTTATAAGCTAGTGTTTCTAAATCAGGAGTGATTTTTGCTTCTAAAGGGGATATTGGAAAATGTAGATAGACATTTTTGATTGTCACATTAGGGGAAGAGGTGCTTTGGCATCTGGTGGGTAAGGGATAATAAGAAATATCCTATTGCTGCAGATACGTGCATAGGATAGCTGCCACAACAAAGAATTGTCTGGGTCAAAAAGTCAATAGTTTTCAGGTAGAAAAATTCTGTTTAAATAAATACTATAAAATATTTTTGAATACTTTTTATTTATTATACTTGCAATATAAATATTATTGCAAGGAACACATTGATAACTCAAAGTCTATTTTACATTATTAAAATATGTGAAAGATAATGCATGTGAGTCTCCAATGTGTGCTTAGAAAGTAATTGCTTCATAATGGGAACTCATATTTTTATTGAAATAAAACAAAAAAAGTAATAGCCCCTTATGATGGAAATATATCAAAAAACTTTATCTAAATAGAGAAAAATTCTTCCTTTCTCTGTGCATGTCACCATAATACATAATGCTTGGTATGAACACGAACCCCTGTATCTCATATTTGCGTTTAGAAGATGTAAAGAAATGCCGTAATAAAAACATCAAGAGATGGCAAATGGCAACTACGCTACAGTAAGCACTTTGTGATGTTTAGAATTGTCAAATCACAATTAGTTTCACACCTGAAAGAAAAGAAGTAAGGATGATGGAAAGAAGGAAGGAAGGAAGAATAAATATATCCAGAGGGTGAGGCCTGGAAACTCTGACTTCTCATCTCCTCTGAGTCCAAGACTGGGTCACATATATCCACAAAATAAATTTCATTTTACTTAGTTAAATGATAAAAAATATGTTCAATTTTATTTTGGGGGAAGGGAAGTTACTGTTTTATGTCTTTGCTATGCTACTGATGATGTTTTTTATAAAAAAAAATAGTTCCAAATTAATACCAATAACTAAGCTGTATTCCTAAACTCATAAAAGAAGTAGAATATGCATTTTCAAATAGCAACTGTATGATACATATGCATTGCTAAGAATGTTGTAGGGGAAAATACTGTGGCCCTTCAGAGGAAGTAGCAAGAGGAACTCAGGCTGAGTGGAGCTGAAAATGCAGGTTACTCCTCCTTTCTGTCACTGGGTGTTTCCTCAGACAGGATCATCTCAGGACTGAGGAGCCCAACTCAGTTGTTAGCCATAGTTTCTGTCTTTCTTCATCAAAAAATGTAATACCTTCATGGCACTCTTCTCTTTCATTTTTACTCACTCTTTTTTTTTCTGATACACATTTTTTTTCTCCACTAAATAATAAATAATCAGAGGGGTGCCTGGGTGGTGAGAAAAAAAAAAGAGTCTGACTCTTGGTTCCAGCTCAGATCATGATTCAGGGTCATGAGATAGAGCCCCTCATTCAGCTCCATGCTCAGTACAGTCTGCTTGAGACTCTCTCTCCTCCCTCTGCAACTCCACTCGTGTTCTCTCTCTTTCTCAAATAGACAAATCTTTAGAAAATAATAAGGATAGAAATTGGACCTCATTGCGATTACCTTAGCTCTTCTGTTCTTATACTGATTATTCTCTTCTCTTTCTCTCATGAGCAGGATCTGCACTCTCAATATCTAGTCTCACAAGCCCTATGGATTTATATTGTTCCATGGAAAAATCTATAGAGCAGTGTTTAAAGATAAAATTTAAAGCACATTTCTATTGGAGGCTTGCAGAAATACATTTCTCCCATTTCTTTGACCTAGGGTTTCTTATGGTATTACTTATGTCAACCAACACATAGCACATAGAACTTTGAAGAGTTCTTGAGGAACTTGCATAAAATAAATTCTGCTTACTTCTGGCACCAAGAGATCAAGAGAAAATGCAATATAAAGGCACCAGATACATGTGTGACATAGAACCACATCTGAATGGCTCAATATTAAATTTTATTTAATTGAGATACACAGGCCTTGAAGAATATTCTGAGAAGACTTAGTAACACTGGTTCTTTCTTCTTGGAGCATGTATCTCTTTCTTGTCTTCTGTCAGCTTTACTTCTGCAAGCAGCAATGAGTTGCAGGTCGCATGCAGAAAGCAATTCTAATTTCACTTTCATGGCACTCAAGTCTACATCGGCCATTACCCTTTCTGCACTGTCGCCTCAAATCCAAGCTACCATATTGGGGATATTTCTTTGTGGCTGTAAGAAGGAAAGAATGACTGAAATTAACAATTTAGCTGTAACACACCTATATTTTAAAGGGAGAAAGTCCAAGAAGTAGAAAATTATTGTGTAGGCCAAAAGAAAATATCTCCCTTTTAATTAATGACTGGGAAAATCTTAGTGAGGAAAGTTTAGGTGAAGGTACCATCCCTTGGTGCAAGAGAAAATCCTGAAAATCAGAAAGTGTCTTGGACCTAAGTTAGATGTGCCAGCCTGCTTCCTTACAAGTCACTGTGTAGTAACTCAAGTATAGTTCCCCAAATCAACAGTTTAAAAAGTGCTCATAATTGACATTCTCTCCACAATTATCCAATTGAATTTAAGCTCCCCTTTTCTGTTCTCACAAACATTATTTAGACAAAATGTTTTACTTTCTTGGTTCTTCAACATATTTCTACTGCAGCTTGATTTTACTTTGCCAAAATGTTGAGTGAGAAGCAATGTTAAGCAATTTGTCTGAATTCATACAACTCTCCTGGGTATTTTGGGATTTACTTCACCAAAGAAATTATCTACCTTAGACACATGTCTGAAGACAGCATTGGTTAAAAAAATGGGAATAATTAGAAGGTGAGGCCAGCCATTATTGGGAATTACATGATTTCTAATATTGCCAGTACTCTGAACTACATGTTTTATCTTGTAGCTTGTAGATTGACTTTCACTTAAAGTTAAAATTAAAGTAGCTGGAGATACTTGGGGAATTGGAAGACATTGGTCTAATAGATTGTAAGATTCATTCCAAACCAAAAATACTTTAATTTTATATTTCACCATAAGTGTTGACCCATGTGTTTTCAGAAAACCTATGTTTTCAAGTATTTTTTTAGACATATCACTTTTGATAAGAAATCATCTTACTCCTATAGTGAGATTGAGGGAAACTGGTGAGAGAGAATTCTAAATATTGCCAATGACTGACCAAAAGGCAGACAAATATTTTTTATGTTCATAGTATGAAAGCAAATAAATTTTGCCACTAATTCAACCATTAATTAGGTTTGGTGTTCCAATCAGTACCTTTAAAGACCAGGCCTTTCTACCTAGACATGTAGTCTATGTTTCCAAGAGTTGGTGATGAGTTGTGATACTTCTTAGTGAATACTTAGACCCAGAGCTACATTATCTATATTATTAGTATAAATAGCTGATATAAAACTAGCTCTTCTATTAAAATTAGCTCTCTTCTCACTATAATTGAAGCAATGAAAAATATGACACAATTAACAGCAGAAAAAAAAGTTACTTTGTGCAGAGTAAATGTTACCTTCTAAATGTCATCATTTATTGTACAGTTTCTGAGGAGTTACTGTTTTCAAACCCATGTGAATTGCCAGTGACAGAAACCTGAATTATACTCATTTTAGACAAGAGGGCTATCACACTTATCACCGTGTTGTTCAGTACTCCACCCTAAACTGGCCTCACTCCTTCTCTTATTCATTCTTTGGCTTTTTCACCTTTCTAAAAATATTATCTTCTTTTTCTCACTTTGAGCCCTACATATGTGTATTCCTCAGGCCTGTGTCTTTGAATCTAATATTCATCCTTGTAAGCCCCCACCCACTCATTCAACTATAATATATATTCCCTGTTAAGCTCTAAACCAATCCCTAAGTGCAGGGTTTCTCACCCTAAACACTATTGAGTTGAATAATTCTTTGCTTTGGGATACTATCCTGTTGATTTAAGAATGTTTAGCAACATCCTTGGCCTCCACTCACTAGATGCCAATAGTACCAGTTGTGACAATTTAAAAGGTCTCCAGACATTGAACAATGTCCCTTTGCGGGGAAAGTTGCCTCTAATTGAAAACACTGCTTTAAGTGATTAAAATTATTTTTCTAGTGATGCCGTGATAAGCCAAACATATTATCTCCATCTTCAGATATATTGTTCAAATACTGTCTTCTCTCTGAAGTCTCTTCTGATCACTTTCAGGAAAGTAAGTCTCTTTACACTGCTTTCATAAAATCACTTCATATGTATCATTCAGATTGCATCTATCAACATGTTCATATGCTAGGGAATTTCTTTAAACAATACATAAGGTTTTACCTAACATATAAGTCAGAAATGCGCAAGATATTTCCTAGAATATTTTTCAACCTATAATTTCTTTTTATTTTCACTCACCTGTTATTTTGTTATTTAGGCTACCATTAAGCTTCTTGGAAAATGGGGGGCAGGGGTGGGGAATAATGACTATTCTTTCAACACAAAATTATATTATCCTAGGGGCACCTGGGTGGCTCAGTCAGTTGGACATCTGCTCAGGTCATGATTCTGAAGTCCGGGGATCAAGTCCTGCATTGAGCTCCCTTTTCAGCAAGGAGTCTGTTTTTCCCTCTCCCTCTGACCTTCCTCACTGCTCATGATCTTGCTTACTTGCTCTCTCTCTCTCAAATGAATAAATAAAAAAAATCTTAAAAAAAAAAAAGCTATACTATCCCACATTCAAAGTACATGTCAGATTTGAAGAGAAGTGATTATTGGCAATAACAATTTTTTTCAATGTGGCAGATAAACTAAAACAATACATGAGAGTGAAACAACATCCCAGTTCTAGACGTTTGGTGCATTTATAACCTCTCAAAATGAAGAGGAAAGTGAAGTGACTTCAGTGGAAATTTTCCTGTGTAGAGAGTTTAGTGGCTTATATCTGGACATCTCTTCATCTGTAAGCGTCCAAGTTGGAAAAAAGAATGAGGTTTACTACCTCAATTTTGAGTAAGGACTTCTATACTTTGCAGGTGAGATGTGAAAAACAACTGAAGAACTCTAGAAGAGTCATACATATAACATTGTATGCAATTTAAATCAACTACCATATGATGAACTGTAAGTTGAAAGACAACATCCTTATTGCTTTATTATTTTTTACAATGTCTATGTTTCCTATCATAACTTTTCTAAAATTGTAGAAAAAAATATGTAACTTGACATATATATATATTTTTACTTTGAGATTTTTTTTGTCAGTAATGTGGTTCTAAAAGTTTGGTTGATATGTGATTAACAAGGACAATGGCTTCCCTTTGAAAATAAAAGAAAAAATATACAAAAAGTTAATAACACTGATGTTGTAATCTATGTTACTGTATCCCCAATTGGTTTTTATTCTCTAAGTCTACAGGACACATGATTTTTCCAGTTTGTTGATGTATGAATAGCTTTCACTATTGGTAGATACGCCTGATATAGCTCTTACAAAGAAAAAATAAGTTACTAAAACAGAAAAAAGCTTGACATAATGATCTATTCATGCTAGCTATTGTTGAAATTAAAAGAAGAAAAAGATTTATCACATGTTAAAAGCTGTATGAATCTGTATAGAATTTCTTTTTGGCCCTTTCTAGAAAGAGCTGGGAAAAAAATCCAAAGATCTTTTTGAATTTTTGAGTGGAGGGAATTTTTGAACAGAGAGAAAGGAAGTTATATTCTCTTAGTTATATGAACAATGGATTGTAATTTTTTGTTACTTAGTGATGCTTGGTCTTTATTTAGAATTTTACCCACTTGCAATTTTTAAATGATATTTATCAGTTAATTGTGTATATATTTTTAGATCATCAATATGATTATATAATATTTATAATGAAAGAATAAGCTAATTTACTCTCCTAGGCCTCTATTATGATGTCTATTGGGGCTAATGAAATCAGCCAGGAACTAAAAAGAATATTTTCTGAAAGTAGTAAAATTTTAATCTAATTTTAGTGCCAATTAGGTAAACTTGAGCTAATCCTTTCATCTGAATTTCTTTAAAAAAGGAGGTAGTAGACTCAATGATCTCTTCTTTTCCAAAATGTATTATTATATTTCCTTACAAGTCATACTTACACATTAACTCAGGAGGAGAGAATCTTGTTACATAATTGGTGTGAAAAGGTAGCCTTTGAGGGTAGAAAAAAAACTCATGAAAAACAGCTTGCGTACAAGGTGTTATACTCAACATCCATGTGATCTATAGCACTCAAAGACAGAAAGGTAGTGACCAGGACTGTATATATAAAAGCTAACAAAGGACATGATTTGTCTGTATACCTAGAGCAGAAGAGTAAGAAAGGCTTCTGCTCACTGGAAGTATTATACTGGTATAGAACGAAAGGAAGGAAAAGCTAAATAGATCTTTCTCTGGCACTGAACCATCTATCCCTTATCTGTTGTTTATCATACAGAATATTTTTCTTCCAGTAAGAATAAATTCTAACAAATTGCTTCAGGATAAAGCTGACAAGACTAAGGCATTTATCTAATTGTTTTAAACTTTTTATTTTGAAGTCAGTTTAGATTTATAGAAGAGTTGCAAAGGTAATAGAGGCAAAACTCTCATTATGGTAACATCTCACATAACCATGCTTACATTATCAAAACTAAAAAATGAACATTGATAAAATACTATCAACTAAATTGTAAATTTTATTCACATTTCACCAGTTTTCCCACTATTGTCTTTTAAAAACATTTTTTTTTCCTCTTCTGGGGTCCAAGCCAGAGTACCACATTGCAGTTCATATAAAAATGTTTTAATCCCTATATTACTATACTTTTAACAAGAAACAACTTATGTCTCCTCAAATTCATTAGCACAAATAAGTCCATAAACATTTCATGTTACCTGGTAAAATTGTGACCCAAAAGAGCAGAATAAAGAAAAAGAGATGAATCTTCATGGTGGAATTTCTTAGGAAAAAAAATAAATGTCACCAGATCTTTTTAAAGTCAGGTGTTTCCAAATAAGAAAAGAGAGAATCCTTTTATTTTTATATTCTCCTGGGAAGTGGTTTTAACTACTGAGGCTTATCAATAGTGAGAACATTTGTATGCTTGGTTGAATTGTGTCATGCTCAAAGAACACAGTCACAAGAATTATTATTAAATTTTTCCCATAAAAGTAAAATCTGCTTCTGTTACCTTAAATAGATTCTCCTGAAAACACAAACTTTAAGAGACTTGTAGAGGAAATGTGCTTGTATTGCTAAAACATCAGGATGGAAATGTTATAGCAATATATTCCTCTATTTTATGTTACATGATGTTAAATATTCTAATATTTTTAATATTAAATTACTGAAAAAAATAAATTACTGAATGTCTGAAACATTGGAATTTTATAACTATACGTTTCCATTGAGATCACTTTTGTTTACAGTTGAGAACCAGGGAGGTGGAATTGTTTATTTAGATTAATATCTGTGTAATTATTTAAATGTAACTTGATCAAAATATTCTGGATTCACTAATGAATATGGGAAATACTGTACACAATAGATTTTTAAGCATGACTTAAAATTTCAGACTTAGGAATTTCCTATAATAAATTATCTGATTTCACAATTCTAATGTCTACTGTTTTTTTAATTCTGCTGATGACTGAAAGTGTATTTAATCCAATTTGCATATTGCCCACATCTGTCATTTCACATATAGGAGGAAAAGCTGGAAGTTTTGCACAATACCCAGAAGCCGATGCTGTAAGCAGAGAACAGCTAATTGATCCTCTCCTACCACCAAGTCAAGAGATTTTCTAGGACAATGGTTCTTAAACTTTAGCTACATCACAATCCCCTAGAGGGCTTGTTAAAAACAAATTGCAAGGCCCCACCTCCAGTATTTCTGATTTAGTAGGTCTAGAATGGAGTCTAACAACTGTACTTCTAACAAGATCCTGGATTGCTAAAACTGCTGTAAAGGGCCACATATTACTTCAAGAAACCTGATTCATTCAATCTACTAACCATCAGAAAACTGAAACCCAGGGTTGTAGAATCTGTCATAGATGAGTAAAGAATGTGAGGCTGCTTAGAGATAATCACACCCCCTCATGTTACAGATGAGAAAAGTGAAATCAAAAGAGATTAATTTACTTGCCTAAGATCCATTATTCTTTACCAAAAAATGTTTCAAATAATAAAGTTCAAACAGAAACTGGATTTAAATCAAATGTGAGGAACTTGAGATAGTTTTGCTTTTTTTCTGGAAAAGAAAAAAAATCCCTGAAAATTCAGCCTCAGCTGATAGGAAGAAGACCACTTTAATGTATCACTATGCAACATTTATTTAACGAATAGTTATTGAGCACTAAAATTTGCCAAGACGGGCAGCCTGGGTGGCTCAGTGGTTTAGCGCCTCCTTCGGCCCAGGGCCTGATCCTGGAGACCTGGGATCGAGTCCCACATCGGGCTCCCTGCATGGAGCCTGCTTCTCCTTCTGCCTGTGCCTCTGCCTCTCTCTCTCTCTCTCTCTCTCTCTCTCTGTGTGTCTTTCATGATTTAATAAATAATTTTTTAAAAAAAAATCAACGAATGGACAACCTCAAAGAGCTTTTATAAAAGATTAATAGAGTTAATTCAAGTAAAACATTTAGCAAAAGATTCAATACATGTGAATGGAAACACTATCTATTTGTGCTATTTTTAATGAAAGCCCCTATTAATGACTGTTTAAACCCAAAACTCAAGTGGTCATTAGGCACAGAGACATGAGACTGTTAGTACTGGGTTTTTGTTCACTAAAACTCAAGTGAAGCAGACACAAGACTTAGAGAAATAGAAGCACAGAAAAGCATTTACCCTGAGCACTCTTTTTAAACTTGTGTTATTATTTATCCTGTAATCTAGTTCTCAGAGGATGAAACAATTAAGCATGTTTGGAATCTTCTCAAAATTAGAAACCTGTTATGCTCACTTTATCAAACAAGGGCCCATCTTCTGGTAATTCTTTCTTTTCTTTTTCTTTTTCTTTTTCTTTTTTTTTGGAGGGGGGATGGCAGAGGGAAAAGGAAAGCGAGACTTCTAAACAGGTTCCACATCCAGCACAGAGCCCCAAACAGAGTTGACCTCACAACCCTGAGATCATGACCTGAGCCAAAATCAGAAGTGTGCCACTCAATGGACTGAGACACCCATGCACACCTTCTGGCAATTCTTAATGTTTGATACTGTTTATCAGCAAGTCTTCCTGGAAACACTCTCATCCTTTGTATGGTCTATGTTTGTTCCTCCTTCACTTCTTTGAAAGTTCTTTACTTTGTACCTTTCCTTTTCCTGCTCCATAGATTGGGAATTCCTAAATATTGTGTCCCCAATTTTGCTTTTTTGCTCGATCCAGATATTCATCCAGTCATTTTTTAATCTTTATTGGGCTTTTACTATATGTCACATAATCTGCTGTCCCCTTGGAAGATGGAGAAACAAAACAAATGATTCTGCCTTCATGGAACTTGCTTCAAACCAAGTCTCATTCAGTGTATGTGACATCTTCCCTGAATACTTTTTAAAAAGTGAAAAAGAAAATGATAAATAAATAATAAATAAATAAAAAGTGAGTATTTCCTCTTTTTAGAGCAATAGTATTTATTTGTTTTATTTTATTTTGATTTATTTTATTTTATGTGTGTTTGTATGTATTGTTTATAAGCTACAGAAATTTATTTCTTGCATTCCTGGAAGCTGAAAAGTATAAGATCAAGATGCTGGCAGGTCTGGTGTATGGTGAGGGTCTGCTTCCAGTTTCATCAATGGCTGTCTTCTGGCTGTGTTTTCCCATGGCAAAGGCACAGAGGGAGCTCTGTGGGGCCCCTTCTATAAGGGCACTAATCCCATTCAGGAGGGTTTCCCCTTCACCTAACCACCTCCCAAACTCCTTACCCCCAAATACCATCACATTGGGAATTAGGTTTCAACATATAAATTCTGGGGGGACACAGACATTCAGTCCATAGCAGGCACCAGTGTGGTAGAAGGTATCCACAGGGAATATACCTTCATCCAGCCATTCTTAATTTGCATGCAGAGTCACCTCCAGGTGACATTAGCCTCTGGATGTCAGGTTAGGCTAATACCCTTGACTGAGATAAAACAACCATCCTTCTTCTTGTTTCCATGGGGGGTACTTTAAGGGTTAGAAAGCATGTCCAATAACATCCTTAGAATATAAACCATCTCAATATATATAATCTCCTTTCCTAGAACACTCCTCACCTAGACATCTTAGGAGAGCTATAGTAGATACAGATGTTTTTCTATCTCTCACTCTCTTCTGTTGTTGTTGTTGTTGAAGTATAATGACATATAGCATGACATTAGTTTCAGGTGTACAACATAATTATTTGATATTTGCATACATTATGAAATGATCACTGTAGTAAGTATAGTTGATACCCATCACCATACTTAATTATAATTTTTTTCCTTGTGATGACAACTTTTAAGATCTACTTTCTCAACAACTCGCAAATAGGCAACACAGTATTAACTATAGCCATTGTGTTGTACATTATATCTCCATGACATTTATTTTATAATCGCAAGTTTGTATCTTTTGGCTGTCCTTACCCATCATAGTATTTTATTTGAATCACTGTAATGGCACATATTACATTTTACCTTGATATGGAATTTCTTTAATACACAATCATACAAACCTCAGAAAAGGAAGAAAGACAGTGAAAATACCTGATAGGAAATTTCTTCTCAGAAAAAAGGTAAAGACATCTGTCTAGACAGAGTTATATCATAGAACTATTTCAATGAAATTCCTACTTTACTTCTGAACAGGTTTAAACCTCCAACAAGCTAGAAGAAAAAATATAACATTTAAAATAAAAAAATACTGGGTGGCGCAGCGGTTTGGTGCCTGCCTTTGGCCCAGGGCGCGATCCTGGAGACCCGGGATCGAATCCCACGTCGGGCTCCCGGTGCATGGAGCCTGCTTCTCCCTCTGCCTGTGTCTCTGCCTCTCTCTCTCTCTCTCTCTGTGACTATCATAAATAAATAAAAATTAAAAATAAAATAATAAAAAAAATGTTGTGTCAACCTAACCATCAGGTATTGGTTAACTATAAGCCATACATCACTTTCATTGTTGTATTTTCAGTTTTTCTTTTTTCCTTCCAGATCATGACTCTCCAGATTGTATGATGGAAATGAATGACTGTAGTTATTGCATAGAATAAAACACACAGGGGAGAGAAAGAGAGGGAGAGAGAGAGAGAGAGAGAGAGAGAGAGAGAGAGAGAGAGAGAGATTCATGAAATAAGGAAACAACCTTTTAATTTTAGGCATTCCCTAGCAAGTGGTTCTGACTACTGAGGCTTATCACTTTTGAGACCATTTGCATTTTTTGTTGAATAGTGTCATATGCAAAGAACTTGGAGTGAAAGAAAGTCTATTTTATTTTTGTGTGAAATATCATCTGTCTGTACTTCTCTTAAAATGACCCTTTTTGCAGAAGATGCTAGGGGCATTATAATTCCATTAGTAGTGGATTTAACTTACTAAAACATCAAGGTAAAAATTATATCTCAGTGATCTCCTCAATCTTTTACACACGTTTCAAAGACACTTCCCATTCTAATATCAAAATGTTCAAAATACTTAATATTATGACACCTAGGAACCTAGAGTTAGAATTTACCATAGAGAATTTTTTATTACATAGATGTACATAGTAAGATCTAGATAAGATGAGTAATTTATCATAGTTCCTTTTACATATATTGATTTTAAATGTATATGCTACTAAGTATGGTGATTTGCTAATAATTCAAAAGTCATCCTAACCCACTTAAGTATACCTTCTAAGCAGAACTATGCATAGCATGGCATAAAAGTCTTATTCATGAAGCCCAGTACTATGCTCTGATTTTTGCTGTGTATTCTCAGAGATATATTTTTCTAAGATTTTATTTATTCGTTCATGAGAGACACACAGAGAGAGGCAGAGACACAGACAGAGGAAGAAGCAGGCTCCATGCAGGAGCCTGATGTGGGACTTGATCCCGGGACTCCAGGATCATGCACTGGGCCAAAGGCAGGTGCTAAACTGCTGAGCCACCCAGGGATCCTCTCAGAGATATTTCTGATCCAGTCCTCATGTGAACCATTTTCAATATCTGACATGAAAAAATGAATTAACAACAGAACTAACCATAGAACATGGAGGCCACCATCAACTGTTGGATCAACTTGGAGTTCCACACCTACCAACCATCTGTCCATGTCCTACTACCTTGACTATAATAATATGGCTTTACCAATATTATGAAGAAAGAGACCAAACTAAAAAATGGATAAACATCCAGAACAATGAGATAGCTGAATATTCCTTCAGGATTTCAAGAAACCAGAAATGAAGACGGAATAAGTTGAATGCAAGTGTGTATGACGCTTGGAAAAATATGTGAATTAGTTGCTAATGGAACTGTAAAAACAAGCCACTGAAAAAAGTGATTATACTTATGTGACTTCCTTGAGATTTATTAGGTGAAAGAACAGGTGAAATCCATTATGGAATTGGATGGCCACGTAACCAACTTGCACAAGATGAGGCTACAGAATCTGACATGGCAATCTCTTCGACAGGTACACACAGAGAGATAGTGAAGACAAGAGCTCATTCTTAACTGGCTTCCCCTTAGCCACTGGGGTATCTTGCCTATGCAGCATATGCACATTTGCCTTACCTTTTCTTTTTGTAAGTTTTCACAAGTCATTCTCTTGTATTTCCTTGTACCATTCCTTTCAATAAATGAGTTTGATATCTATACCCCTATCCTAAATTTTATGTGTAAAACAAAAATTCTCCTTTTAAGATTTTATCTTTAAGTAATCTCTACAACCAACATCGGGTTCAAACTCACATCATGGAGATCAAGAGTTGCAAGCTTTCCCAATGGAGCCATCCAGGTGCCTCAGAATAAAACTTATTCTTGAAAATCAGAAACCAATCCTCATTAGTTATTATTTCTCATTAATTTCTCTTATAACACCCTATAGAAGATCCAGAAGTGAGATTAAAGATTAACCTTAGCTAAAGGTCTCTCAGTAAATGTACCCCTCCTTGCTAAGTGTAATGGGAAAATCACACAAAGTCAAGGAATATTGGACAATATTTAGGTAGACTTTTTCTTTTGATTAGGATTACCAGGAGTTTATACTTTATACATTTTACCAATGTAGTTAATGAAAAAATTACTACTTGCTTTTGTTGATCCTCTACTGTATCTCTATTTAATTAACTGATTTCTCTTCATATCTTCATTATTTCTTTCATTTTTTTTACTTGATTTATTCTATGATCCTTTCTGATTTCATAAGTTGGATATTTAGCTCATTATTTTGAAATCTTTTTCAAAACATAATAATTTATGGGTATAAAATTTCTTTTTAAAAATATTTTATTTATTTATTCATGAGAGAGAGGCAGAGACATAGGTAAAGGGAGAAACAGGCTCCCTGCCTGATGCAAGAACTCTATCCCAGGATCCCGGGATTACACCTGAGCCAAAGGCAGATGCTCAACCACTGAGTCACCCAGGCATCCCTATGGGTATACAATTTCTTACACCACAAATTTTGATATGTTATTCTTCCAAAAGGTAAAAAAAAAAAAAAAAAAGAGTGTGAGAGAGAGAGAGAATTAGGAATCTATCACATATTGTTTCACATTTGGATGGTGCCACTTAAGAAATGATTGACATTGGAAAAGTAACGTAATTTTTTTTCTCATTTTAATCTCAGGGTTTTGTATGTAAAAAAAAGAAATCTCTTAACTATACTTTTCTTATATATGTGCTTAAAATTAAGTTAAATATTTATGTGTTTGCATACATATATGTAGTAGATCTACACTGTTAGGGCTCAAACCAATGATATTTAGATGCAAATTATCTACACTTTTAAGGAGTGTTATAAGTCCATCAGGCAAAAAAATAGTCTATCAGTCTATCATTGTTATTTCAGTGAATCTTCATAGCTCATGAGAATTTGTTTAGAAATTATAAAAATAAAAATCTTAAAGATTAAGCGACTTATAAAGATTTTTAAGGAAGAGTGTCAGCATTCAGATATCAATCTCTGCTTGTCTACATCAGAACTAGATCTCTTAACTGAAATGCTATTCTTAATCAAATCTCATGTCATCTACATTTTAAGAAAAAGCAATGTAAAAAAAATCGTATTCAAATTTAAGCATCATAAAGTTATTTAAGTTAGAACTATAATAGATTCAGAAAATATCTTATCATGTCAAATATAAGGTTGAAGGACTGTTTTCTCACATTTTTTATCCTCATTCTATTGTTTTTTTCTTTTCACATAGATTCAATTCTTTTCAATACTTAAAGAAGAAAACAAATGATCTATTCCATTAGTAGTATGGCATCCAATCCTTTGGGCCCATCAAAAAAACTCAACTGTCTTGGATAATAAAAATGGTACAAAAAAAAAAATAAAAGTACATTCTATTTGGTAGTTAAATGGTAAAAAAAAATCTTTAGGCCAATAAATGAGTTCTGTTTATGTATTGTACAAATTATTTTTGCACTTTCTTTATTAAGTCTTTGTTACTTCTTATCTCAATAAAAATGTTTTACAGACTTTCTAGAAGAAAATAGTAAGATAAATCTAGCAAGCTCATACAAGTAAGATCACCTGAAAAAAGGGGTAGATATAAAATAGAGATAAACCTTCAGAGATAACTTTTATTTTCCCCTACAGGACCAAGCTGGTTTGTGACAGAAGAGAAAGCTAATTTATTATCTGTTATCTCTAGCTAAATCAAGCAGAGCCATAGGAAATCATTCTGTCCTCCCACATGGATTTAATTGAGTTCAGGGATAAGGAGAACAACAGGACCTCATCAAAGTTCCCTATCACTTCCTTTGCCTTGGGGCTACCAGCTATGGACTGTCACTCCACAGTTCCAAAGTTCTAGTACTCACTTCTGATCTTAGATTCACGTTTTTGAAGTTCAGAAAATTGTCATCAGAGTTTGGAGAAATGTTTACAGACAACAAAGTAAAAGGTCAACTAATATATTTCTCTTTATATTTTTCCCATTTTTCAAAGTATATTAGCCTCATAGATGCAAAAGACATCATCAAAAATTAGTGTACTTTTAATATAGACTATTTAGATAACGTGTTGTTTATCAATGTCACTCTCTTGTGTATAGTAACATAACTATCTAACTATGGTTATAAAGGAAGATACCATAATATATAAGGGATACATGCCGAAGTATTCCATAAATTGTAATGATAGCTAAAATTTATCTTCAAATAATTTTAAGAAAGTAGACAAGAACACCACACTCACACACACACACATACCCTGTACCAAAATATCAACATGTTAACAATTGGTTAGATGAATCTAGATGACAGGTATACAGGTATTCATTAGTAAACCAGTCCACAACTTTTCCTTAAGTTCTACAGTTTTTCAAAATAAATATGGCAAAAACAGGTAAAATTCTCAAACTACCGGGTTGGTCTTTGTTTTTATTTACCATTATAAGATAGTACTCTAGATAATATTTATAATTTTCATATTTGCTGTCTACACTGAAATATGAGCTTCCCAAGTTAGTCCCAAGTCCCAAGTTAGAGACTGATGTTTTTCTCTCTGCTCTAGCAAAGCAACAGCATTTTGCACTGAAGTAAACTCATTTTTTTGTCAAATAAATAAGAAAATGTGACAAACATAAAGGGATCATGTAGCCACTGGCCATCTACCCACGCCAAGCTAGTAGTCTTCCACCCTGTGCAGGGCTGTGTGTGTGTGCTCATATTCATGCTCATATTCATGTGAGTTTTGGGGGTTAACTGTTTCTTTAGAAGAGGCAATAATCACAAGGTTTACAATTACCCAGTTTCTATAGATGCTGTATGGTACACATTTTCATAGATTACAGGTTTTTTAAAATAATTATTTTTGCTATTATAGCTAAGACTCCACTTGGCATATCAGTTCTTTCTGCTCCTGTAACAAGAATAAACGTAAATTGAAGAATCTTTGTATAAAAGTAAACTTTACTAAGCTGCTATGGACTAATACTTTGCTTGCCAAAGTTTTTGTCGTCTTTGTTTGTTGTTGTTGTTGTTGTTGTTTTTTTTTTTTTGGTCCAAGTATGACAGTGTCTAGAAGCACACTTTGAAATCTTTTGAAAAACTTAAGTCATGCATTACCTTTCAAAGCCTAATACTTTATTTTTTATTAAAGTATTGTAAGCATAGTCACAACTTTTAAATACACTTTGAGTTTCTTCTCTGAAAAAAAAAAAAAACTTTTGACTGCAATATAACACCAGATCATCTCTCTTTTGTCTTATTATCTCATTACTTAGAATTGTAAAAGGTGATAATCCTGCATTGGAGGGGAGCATTATAGACATTACCAAATGTCTTTTTCCATATTGATCTCAACTTGACTCATACAATTAGAACTTTCAGTTCCAGTAATTATGAATGTCCTGCTGTTTGATGTTTTCATTTTATTAATTTAACTCAAGTAGTTAAGCATTATTCTGCCATTTAACTACACTAAAGGTATCATAAGCATTCATGATTTCAAGTCCAGACCAGCTTATACTAGTACTACCAGTATCATCACTCCCAAAAATTATTATTTAATATTTATTAGTTAATGATAACTATTAATATAATTTTATTATTTTACATTTAATTTTATTTTTACTATTTATTATTTAATTTTATTATTCTATTTTATTAACCCAATGTTTAATAATTAATTTCAATTGATTAACACTGATTAATATTTAGTGATTATTAATTATTATAGACTTAATAAATGCTGTATCTTCTGGGATTTAATTCTTAGACAGAATATGTAGTGTAACTATATCCATTCCACAGATGAGAAAGCTAAAATCTTAAAATGTAACCAAATTGCCTAGGGTCACTCACCTAGTAAGTAGCAGAGACATCATTTGAAATCTGGAAATGCGAGGCTTAGTCATCCACTTTACCAATATACAATACTCCCTACATAGTGTCTTGGTGTTATCTGAGTAACACCAGTGGCCAAATTAATACAAAAGCTTATAGGGAGAATCTGAGAGTGTTACTGTATTATCTGGGGAGAACTTGAAATTTTAAATAGAAGAAGCATTCCTAGAGGCATCATGGAATTACTAGAGCAAGTTTATTGTTTATTCCTGATCCCTCAAATGACAATCCACAATGAAACAAAACCGCATGAACTCAGATTTGTATGATTATTAATAGAAGAAGAAATATTCCATATTAAAAATTCTCTATTAATGAGTTGTTTGCTTCACTGAAGTTATGGTCATTATGATCATTGTAATGCAAAGATCTTTTAAGATTCATTTATTTGACTTTAAGGACTAAACAACTTGTAACAAACTGAAGATGGATTACACATCTGAAAAATGGGTCACTATGTACAGCTTTGTCTCTGATAACTATGGTTCTTAGGACTTGATGTTCCCCTTCAGCTCTTATATTCCATGAAATAGTAGGTGGTAAGAAGAGTGTGTTAGGTTATAAAATTGAATATCCTTGACTTATTGTTGGATCTGGATTCTTTAACCCTTCTGTTCCTAAGATTCCTCACTTGTAAAAAGAGGATATTGGGATAGAATATTTCTAATGATTTTTCTCCCATTCTCTGAGGCTTTTCTCTTGGGTAAGTGTATGGCATGTGTTTATTTTCATTAGAGAAAGCATAGCTAATCTGATGGAAGAATTTTCCACATGTAAGTTTTCATGAAATAAAAAAACCTAATAAAGATACCTTGTGTGTGTATGAACATAGGTATGTATGTGTATTAAAAACAAGAAAATTTACATTTCTGTTTCATTTATTCAGTTTAATTTACTTTTTAAATTTTATTTTTATTTCAAGTTATTTTTAGTTTATCTGTTTCCAATCAGGAAAACAAAACTTTCTAAATAATTTATCTGGGTATTTAAATTACATAATTTGTTATACTGATAATAGAGAAGTTGAGAAGCCAAACAGAATAGTTACGTTCTACAAAGATTAGTATGGCAAGTGACTGGTACTGTGTCTAGAGTTGAAGAACAGAGAGTTGTACCTCCAGAATCTAAAAGCTATGGTTATTTAGTAGGATCTAGAACTATGTTGGGTGTTATCTGAAGGGAGGTGGAACCATGTCAAGAGGGGATCTGTAACCAAAAGGAGAATTAACCAGTACCAGGAAATAATATCTTGAAACAGAGGAGAAGGAAAAAGTAGTTGGGCTTTACCTATCCACCAGGCATTTTTCCTTGGGTGCTCACAACTGTCACTCACTCAGAAGAGAGATAATAAAAAGCAGAAATATTGCTTATCCAAAGAAGGAAGAAATTTATTAGAAAGAAAACAGATAATTAATGCACAGTAGTTTTATTATCTCTAAACTCTTTATTGAAGAAGACTGCATGTCTAAGTGTACAGCTCATTAAATACCCACAAATTAATCCAGTATGTAGCTGGTTCCCAGATCAAAAAGCAAATATATTACCAAGTACCTTGAAGTCTTCCTCAGTATATCTCCCAATCACTACCTCATCACTCCAAGTAAAAAAATCTCAACATCGAACAACATACATGAGCTTGATGATGATGATGATGATAATGATGTTGATATGATATGATAATTTTACTTTTGAGTAGAGTTAGGTTCTTTCGTGTATTTTTTTTTTTTTTGGCTTCATTTTTGCTCTAGATTATGTTTGTGGGATTCCTCCATACCATGTGTGCAGATGTTTCTAATGTAGCCTTTTCAGTGCATGAGTAATAATATTGTGTTGTGGAGTTAATTTGCACTTCATTAATGAGGCTGAGCACATTTTTTAATATATTTAATGATCAAATGATGAATATGAATATCCTCTTTTTGAAGTGTCTGTGCAACTCTTTATCCATTGAAAATCAGACTTTATGTCTTACAAAAATCTATTTATGAGTTTTTTTCTACATATTTCAGATGATTCCTTTTGGACAAATGGATTTTTAAAATATTTTCCCACTGTATGGGTTGCATTCTCCCTTCCTAAATCTATTTGAATGAACAGAATTTCTTAAACTGAAAGGAGGGCAATTTATTAATTTTAGTTAGTAAATTTTGAGGGTTACTTATACTTTTTACTCCAGGCCATGAAGATGCCATATATTTATTGTTTTATCATTTACTTTATTTAAGTAATTCACCTAGAGCTACATTTTGAATCTATATTGTGAATTAGAGATCAAAATAAATTTTTCCCATATGATATTCAAATATCATTTATTGAAAAAATCATTTTCCCAACTTCTCTGCAGTCTTATCTATGTTAAAAATCAAGTGACTCTAAGTCTATTCCTTGACTTCTATTTTGCTCTAATAGTAAATACTTGCACCTATGTAATCCACATTGAACTACTATTCCTATATATTAGACCTTAGTGTTTGATAGAGTAGTCTGTTTTTTCAAGACTACTTTATCTTTTCTTGGCTCTTTACATTTCCTTACACATTTTAGAATTGAATTGCCAACTTATGGGTGGGCAGGAGTTTTCTGGAGTTTTAATGGTAATTTCTTTTAGTCTGAAGATGAATTTAGAGAAAGTAAAAGTATTTGCAATTCAATTTTCCCATTACACGAACAGATTACATCCCTTCAACTATTTTTAAAATTTCTCTGCATATATGTTTTAGATTTCTATCTATACCATTTCTAAAATAAGGTTTTATTATGTGTGAGGTACATTTTTCATTAGAGTTATTCCTAGACATGTAATCCTTCTCGAAATGTTATATATATTCTTAATTTTGTTTTTAGTTAGTTTTTGGTATACAGAAATATAATTTACCTTTTTATAGATTTGTTTAGTGATTTTGCTTTGTTTAGTGATTCTGCTAAGCTGCTTTAATTCTAGTAGTCTGTAGATTTCTCTGAATTTTCTAGATACATAATCATGTTGTGTGTGAATGACAGCCTTCTTTCTTTCTTTTCACCCCTTATACTATTTGTCCTTCTTAACTTATAGTACTGGCAAAGTACTCCAGTGTAATGTTTATTCTTAATCAGTTTCTGACTTGGATGAAAGTGATCAGCAATCTACGGAGAGAGAGAAAGAGCAAACAGGAGGAGTAACAGAGGGAGAGGGAGAAGGAGACTCCCCATGGAGCAGGGAGCCCAATGCAGGGTTTAATCACACAACCCCCAGGATCAAGACCCCAGCTAAAGGCAGATGCCCAACAGACTGAGCCATCCAGGTGCCCCTCATGTAGATTTTTAAAAAAATATTTATTTATTCATGAGAGAAGTGAGAGAAAGAGAGGCAGGAAGAGACACAGGCAGAGAGACAAGCAGGCTCCATGCGGGAAGCCTGACATGGGACTCCATTCCTGGTCTCCAGGATCAGGCCCTGGGCTGAAGGTGGCGCCAAACCCTTGAGCCACCAGGGCTGCCCTCATGTAGGTTTTAATATAGCAAAACACTATCAGTTTAAAAATATTCCCTCAATACCAAAACCAAAGATATTACAAGAAAGGAAAACTACACTCCAATATCTCTCATGAACATAGATGCAAATATCCTCAACAAAATTTCAAATCCAACACTATACAAAATAAACAAAAATGAGTCTAGACACTTTTCACAAAAATAACTCAAAATGTATCACAGACCTATAGGTAAAGCACAGAACTATAAAAAAAATCTTAGAAGATAACCTAAGAAAAAATAGATGATCGTGAGTATAGGGATGACTATTTAGACATATCACCAAAGACATGATACATGAAAGAAATAGCTATAAGCTAGGATTCATTAAAATAAAAAAAAAATCTACACTGTGAAAGACAATGTCAAGAGAATAAGAAGACAAACTAGAGACTGGGAGAACATATTTGCAAAAGGCATATTTAATAAATGAATTTAAGTTGAATTTAATATTCAAAATATACAAAGAACTCCTGAAATTCAACATAAGCAAACAACTTAATTAAATAATGGCCTAAAGACCTTAACAGACACTTTATCAAAGAAAGTAAACAGATGTCAAATGAGCATGTAAAGAGATGTTCTACATTGTATGTCTTCAGGGAAATGCTATTTAAATGAGATACCATTCCACACTTTACTAAAATGGCCAAAATCTGAACATTAACAATACCAAATGACGATGAGGATGTGAATTAGCAGGAGCTCTCATTCACTGCTGGTGGAAATGCAAAATGGTACAGCCACTTTTTAAAGTTTTTATTTAAAATCCAATTAGTTAACATGCAGTGTAATATTAGTTTCAGGTGATTCAACACTTCCATATGACACCCAATGCTCATCACAACAAATGCACTCCTTATTCCCTATCACCTATTTAACTTACCCCATCACCACCTCTCCTCTGGTAACCATGTTTCTTCTCTATAGTTAAGAGTCTATTTCTTGGTTTGCCTCTCTCTCTCTTTGTTTCTCTCTCTCTTTTTTTTCATTTTGTGAGTTTGTTTTGTTTCTTAAATTCCACATATTTCTCTGACCAACTTATGTCATTTACTATAATACTCTCTAGCTTCATCCATGTTGCTGCAAATGGAAAGATTTTATTTTTTTTGATGGACATTATATATATACATATATATACATATATATATACTACATCTTTATACATTCGTCAGTTGATGGGTACTTGCACTGTTTCCATAATTCGGCTATTGCAGCCATTGCAGCCACTTTAAAGACAGTTTGGCAGGTTTTTTTTTTTTTTTTTTTTTTTTTAACAAAAGTTAACATACTCTTATCATACAATCCAGCAATTGTACTCCTTGGTATTTACCCAAAGGAGTTGAAAACATGTTTACATCAAAATTCACACATACAAGTTTATTTGTAATTGCAAAAACTTGGAAGCAATCAAAACGTCTTTCAGGAAGTGAATGAATAAATAAACTTTGGTACATTCAGACAATGAAATATTATTCAGAGATAAAAAGAAATAAACTGTCAAGCCATGAAAAGGCTTAGAGGAATCTTAAATGCGTATTACTAAAGTAGCCAATTTGAAAGGTTGTATACTGTATTATCCCAACTATATGATATTTTAACCTGAATTAATGTTTAATAACTCCTACCAATCAGTAGGAAATGAAGCACAACCAATAAAAACATGGACTCAAGGTCCAAACAGAAATCCACAAAATATCATATCTAATGGCTAATGAGTATGTGAAAAAGTTTATCAAGATCATTTGAAGAAAACAAGTAAATGAAAAACCAACATGGTATGCACTTACACATAGAAGAATGGCTAAAATTGGAAAAATGGGGACCGTTCAGAATTCCCATGCACTACTTTTGGGTAAATATAATTTGGTCTAAATACTTTGTAAAATTGTCAGCTATCAGTAAAAGACAAACATGAATAATTTATATTGAAACCATTCTAACCCTTAGGTAGTTATATACCCCTGAATAATTAATGCATATGTAAATATTTTTTTAGTATTTTTATTCATAATGTCCATTTATGTTAGGATAGATACATATATTGTATTTTGGTATACTGTGGTATCACTCAAGTATGGTTCAAGACTTGAACTGTACATCTAACTCACAAGATCCAATAAGGCTTATTTAACTCCAGTTTGACACAGAACAGAGAACACAGCAATATACCTACTAGCAAAGTCACATATAACTGATTAACACCTAGATTTACTTTTCAATGACCCCAGCCACTATACACAGGATATGTTTTGTTGTAAATTCAGCCCAAAGCTGATATGTATGCATATCAGAGCAACATAAAAGAGCCACCAGGTATATGGTGCTGTAGCTTCACCCTGTTAACCTCTATAAGGTTAAGTGAGTAACTCCATTTTCCCCCAGGATTTAGTACATACAAGCAAACACACTAAGACTTCAATAACTATCAAGATAAAAATAGGATAAAAGTCATCTGATACATAAGATATATATCTTTAAAGCACAAGACAAAATAAAGAGAAGTTAATTGTAATCATAACACTATAACAAATAATTGCAGTTATGATTATGATTATTATCGCTACAGGGTACAAGGACTCATCTTACATCTCTTTCTTCTTATAATAATTCCCCTCTATTCTACCCTTTGGGGCAACTCTTCTCAAAGGGCTAGCTAAGCACTTGAATTATTTTTATTGTAAGAATTCTATCGGTAAACAGGAGAGGATAGCTAATATGAGAAAGTTACAAGGACTCCATGATAATTCAGGGATAACACATACCCTCCATCTCTCATCAGCTCTCTCCCTACTCCTGACTCTTAAAGAATGCTTGATATACATCACCAATCATTTACAACATGCTTTTTACATTCAGCATAGAATTGGCCCCAGAATCACCTTTAGCACAGTAGTCTCATCATGGATTTTTCTTCTCTAATGTTTCTATTCTTGAGTCCGAAGTCTCATTCTGTATTCTACTCCTTTTTTTTCTAAGCAGATACAATGTTCAAGAGTGATTCAAACTGAAATATATTTTATTTAGCTCTTTATTCAGTATAGATATGTATGGACAGAAATACTAGGCCATAAATAAAGGAATAGAGGTAATGAACTGAAGAGAAGAGTTAGTTAATATTTGTCCTCTTTTTATGAATGGATCTCTTCAATAACAACGCGGTCACATTCTTTCATGCAGCAAAGAGTTGTAGGTCTTCCACAGTATGCCATCTGAAATTCTTTTTCACCACATTTATTTTTACACTGACTACTAAGTTTTATGCATGCATCCCACCAATTAAAGACAGTATAGTGTTCTTTACTTCTAGCTGAAAGAAGACAAGAATGGATGGAGTTAAAAATTAAGGTAAGAAATGCCAAGATTTAAAAGAAGACTTACAAAGAAGCACAGACCACAGAGGGAAGAAAAGATAAAGGGCTTCACTGTTTTTCCCCCCATTTAAATCTTTCTGTTCCTGTGTGATAGCAAGCCAAAAAATCAGCAAGTATCCTATTCCTAAGCTAGGTGACCCACCCCTACACATTTCAATTGACCAAGTCAAGATATCTGGAGGACTTGTAACATCTTAATACCTTCTTCTACCTCTCTTGATCATCCCCAATGAATATGAGTGAACCAAACTCCATCTTCTCTCTCATTTAATATTCATGCTTAGTTCTATTCTATTGTTAATCCTTTCCTCTTCCTCAAGATTTCATTATTCATCAAAACCTGACTTTAGTGTTCTAAAATACTAAAAAATACTGGTTTTTAAATTTTATTGAATATTTCAATTCCTCTTGGATCCGCATGCTACTTTCACTCCCAAGAGATGTTCACCTAAAAACAGGCACTTTGGGAGGTTAACATAATAAATAGGAAATAAACAGAAGAGACAAGTATAGTAAACATTTCAGCAAGGCTGTTACTTTTTCAGTACAACATTCCCTTTTCTATCACACTGAAGTTTATGAAGCTATAGAAACTTGAAAATTTTTCATTCTTTCACTTTAAACTGTAATTCCTTTGATTTTGTAACTTCAACAACAATAAGGAATGAGGTAATTATCTGCTGTTTCTAATATAAGTTCTGAAATGCAGGACAAGATTTTCATTTATTCCTCTCAGACTCAAAAACAAAACTATAAATAAATGGTGCAGATTAACAGAGAACCAGGTTTTAGCTCAATATAATAAATGCCTTTTTAACATTTAAAGCTTTTATAAAGATCATGAAATATCTTGTCTTAGGAAATACATGTCCATCATCCTGGATAAATATAATCAGGCCCTACTGGACATATTTTAGAAGGTCAGCCAGAATGGGTGAGCCATTGTCACTGATGTCTGTAGGCAAGCTTTCATCCCAGAGACCTTTTTAATTCCATAATTAATCAAGCACTTGTCCATATTTTTCCAGCAAAATATTTTACAGAGGTTTTTATATACATATTTTAAATAAAGTAGAAATAATACTCATATGGTATTCTCTTTATTCATTTATTGCAATTTTGATGACCATATAAGTTATTAGTTATATGGCAAATAAAGCTGCTGTTAATATTCTTGTACTCCTTCCTGTACCATATGTAACAGTCTTCTGTTGGGTAGATTTATTCACAACAGAAATCCTAGATCATAGAATGTACACATCCTCAACTATAACAGATTATGGCAGATTGTTTTCCAAATTGGTGCTACCAGTTTCACTCTCTTCAGCAGTGCATGAAAATTCTTACTGTTCCATTTGCATTATCTAACTATAAAAATTTTACTATAAAAATTTTAAACATTTTTTTGAATGTATGGTATTTTATCATGGTTTAAATTTTCATTTTCCTGATTGTTAATGAGGACAAACACTTTAAATAGGTTTGCATATCCACTTTTACAAATTACCTAATATTTTCCCCATTTTTCTACTGAATTTTATGTTTCTTTTTATTTATTAGAATTATTTATATATTTCAGATACAAGCACTTTGCCAGCTATATATTTTGTAATTTTAATATTCCATTCTATGGCTTGGCCCAGCTGCTATATAAGAACTGAGGGGGGGGGGTTGCCTGGGTGGCTCAGTCAGTGGTTAAGTGTCTGCCTTCATCTCAGGGCATGATCCTGAGTCCTGGGATGGAGTGCCATAACGGGCTCCCTGCATGGAGCCTGCTTCTCCCTCTGCCTATGTCTCTACCTTTCTCTCTCTCTCTGTGTCTCTCGTGAATAAATAAAATCTTAAAAAAAAAAAAAAAAGAACTGAAGGAATTTTTCATCATGTGAGGTGTTGATCAGTTGCTATGGCCAAGAGGGAAGAACCTAAGAAGGCTATGAGTACTAAAGCCTAGGTTTGAGATGAATATAACCAAAAATAATGTACGTTTTCTCTGTGTATTAGTGTAACTTTGTGATTAATGTAAATTAAATGATTTTGAAATTAAAAAGAATAATGTAATTATCTAAGTTCATATAAATACAGGTATAGGTAGAGAAATATTGACATATATATAGAAAAATTAAAAAGAGACAATTAGAGATAAAGATAGCTATTAGCATCATTACTATTAATAAAAAATTTATAAGACCCTATGACTTTAAAATGATACTTCTTTCTCATTCTGAACATGAAATTCAACCTTCATAAAACTAGAAGTTGAAAGACAGGAGTTAAGCAAATGGGGAGTGGGATAGAGAACATAGGATATTTCCTCCATTTCATTTGATAGGTAGTGAGTAAAATTGCAAGATATAATTCTACTTGTTTTATTTTACCTGGATTGTTTGGGGGGTTTTTTTGTACCATAATTTGCCTTTTCAAATATTGTGGAAGAATTTTGCCTCTCTGAGTATAGTATCTCAAACTTTTTTCTACATATGGTACTCAATGGTGACATAGAAGTGGTAACAGGTTGGTCACAGCCCGCTACAAAAGGAAAAAGGATTACTTCTGAAGCATAAGAAAAGGATGCTTTCCAAAATAAAGACAATAACATATTTTCCTTTATTCCATGGTTCTATATACTATAAGAGGTTTTTTAAAAATGATAAGTTTGTGAAATATATCTTCAAAATTAGGTTGAATAAGTAAATGAATGACTTAGTTTTTATAAAGATCACCTCACTGACTATTGTAATGAGTAATAAATTAATAAGGGCAAAAAGCAGAACTATTAGCATCATTACTATTAATAAAAAAATCAGTGCATATTTAAATCTAAGTAATTCTATATACTATTTCAGAAAATTTCTAGAAACACAGAATTTTAATGAACGTATTTTAATAAATTTTATAAAGATGACGAAGGAAAACAATTATTCTCATTTAAATTAACTCTAATTCCTTGAGTTACATTATTAGTTGAAGTTCAGCTCTCTTTTGGTGAGAAACTATCAGCTAAAAAGTTATTTATGTTTGCATGAGTAGCAGTAAGAAAATGGGATACTGTAGGTTTATTTTATGATGATCTCCTTTGATCTCAACAATGACAGATAGCTTGGTTACCCAAAAAAGTAGCAAAATAAAGAATTTAAATGGAGGTGAGTAGATGTATAGCTAATCTTTGGACTTCTGGCAAGCCATTTAACCTCACTTAACCTATGCTATTAATACTCTAAGTGTGAGACAGATAATTTCCAAGAATAAATTCATTCCACTCTAAATTTTTTTAATCTACTAATATATTAAATTTAGTAGAATTTGAATATTAAATAAGGACATGTTTCAGGAATTGATTAAATCATGGTAGTGCTAGTTTTTTCAATAGCTTACATATATATGTAATTATATGTATAGATGTAAAGAAATTTATAATATATGAATATATATTATATGTAAAATCTCATGTAATCAAAGTGAATTGCAGGCTTTACTAGTGAATTGTCCTTGAAAAACTATTCATATATCTCTTCATCTAGGGACTGTAAATAAATATATGGTCTTGCCAATAGTATTAATGTAATGATTCTATAACATTAATGATATTTATTTTTTAAAAATCCTGACCCGACCTCACTTAGTGCTAACCCCTGTGGCAATAATATTCATGTTACCTGGTGGAATGAAGACACCGAAAGACAAAATAATGAAAGAAAGAAGGATCTTCATTGTAAATGACTTCTTAGGATATAACGGTTCACAGATCTTCTGTCTCAATTCAGGTATTGCTGAAATAAGGAAGAAAAAACAATCCTTTCACTTATAGAACTCTTTTGCCCAGTCTTGATTACTGAGGCTTATTAAGAGTAAGAACATTTCTATGCTTGGTTGAATGTTCAAAGAGATAGTGACTAGAAAAAGTTGGTGCATTGCCACACAAAAATTCCATATTCTGATTTCTCTTGAGGCAGTTTCTCTAAGAAATTTTAATAGTTACAAGATTATGGGTATACATTGCTAAATGATCAAGGTTGAAAATAACCTTGCAATAATTCACATGATACTAAAGAAGTATTTTTTATATAACTACACTTATTATTTTAATGTCCCTGATGTAAGAATCACAATGTAGTGAGAAATCCAAAACAGAATTTTAGATTGATAATACCAATTGAGGATACCTAATTTTACACAAAAAGGTACTGAGATCTAGAGTGGTCAGGTGATTTCATAATCCACTAATTTTTTTTGTTTAAAATATATATTAGCATTAACAATGACACTGTACTGACTTGTTTGAAAATTATCTTATCTAGCTTAGTTATACCCAAAAAAAGAACTATCCCTTCAAGTAAGTTTTATGATGTCAATGTATAAACATCCTGGGTTAAAAAGTCAAATGCATTTCTATTTTTTTCTATGTAGCATGGAGTTATTTCTGAGATCATAAGTTTTCCATGGCTTATTATAGCAGATTGGAGAAGAACAGCTGAAATTGTTCCTCAAATCCCACAGGAAGCATCAAAGGTAGGAAAGGTAGGTGTTTTCCTTCCAAAGATAGGAAAGGTGCAATATTGTTACCTCTAGGGACTGTAGCCCATCAGAAATTTATTTTGGATATTTCATATATTAAATCTCAAGTTAAAAAAAACACAGCAAAAAGAAAAAAATATATATATAAATATAATATATATATAAAAATATAAAATATATATAAAAATATAAAATATATATAACTCAGGGTAATTTGTGAGTTTGGTTTAATCCCTTGGAGAACATGGAAACCACTCTCTTTTATGAGCAGGTAAACACCATCTCAGTCTTTTACTCTGGACGCCCAACACATTAAACAGAATCTACCTCATGAAGTAGAACTAGACCATTCTTTTCAATAATTATTTAAATGTGAGAGTACCTATCATTTAAATTGTTTTTGTCTTACAGATACAAAGAATTTTAAATCACAGATAACTGGATAGTTTAGGAATGCTTGGATTCATTGATCACTATTCTGGGATCATGTTGTAGTTATTCCAGATATTTAGGAAACATAAAAAAAGACCTTGTCACTGCCTTGAGAAACTCAAATTATTTTTGAAAAGACAAGCCAAGAAACATATGACAAATCAATAAGGTAAATGTCATAAAAGTTGTATTAAAACAATTTTTACATGTGTTCTGAGTGTAGTTTTTTCCCATCTAATACCACAATGTTCAACATGGAACAGTGCATATTACATTTCTGGATTAGGGATTTTGTGGATCTAATAAAAAACACCTAAATTGTGAAAATTAAAGCAAAAACTAGTGCATTGAGTCCATTGGAGAAAGTATTCTATCCTGTTTCATTTTTTCTTCATTTCCTAATTTTCCTTATTAAATTATAAAGAAGCAATTTATTGCCACAATTAGTGGCCCAGGGTCTGCAACATTCACATTTATCAAAACCACATCATCCTGGACAGTGAAAATATACAAAAGGGGCCTATTTTGTCAATTCAATCAATTGGCAGTGGATATCTGGACTGCTGAGCAAGAGAGAATTCTAAGGCCAATTCCATGTTCAGTGAGGAAGAGTGTTGTAACTAAATGGTGACGTATATCAAACATTCCAGGGAAGAAGAGTTGCTAAAGAAATATCAGATATTTATTGTCTCCAAACTAATAATATGAAATACATAGGATGATAAAATCTTTGTAATTTTCGCCTATGATATTATTTTCTCCATTTTTACTTATTGCTAAAACTTCTAAAAAGAAAAGCAATGTAATAATTTTAGTATTTAAGGCAAGCAGCTTTACAAGTCTTTTAAGGAGTGTAATCTTGAGGGCGTAAGTAGTGAAAGACTCATGAAAAAAAATCAGTAGAGTAGAAAGAAAAAAAGAGGAAGAATGGAAAGCTTATCTGTACATGAGAAGTAACCTTTTAACTTAGTTTATAAAAATCCTAATAATCCCAAACATTTAATTATTTTAGTTGATCATTAGAAATATGCTCTTTGTCCCATACCAAAAATTTTGGTACACTGTTATTGGATAACTTAAAATTTAAGTAAGTTTACTCACATAGGCATATATAAATTTAAATATATACTGTATATGCAATTTACTTGCCTGTCCTAACCTAGTGATTTTCTCAATTCTCTCTAAAATAGGAGCCAGCAAATCTTTCCTTCCCTGATTCTATTCTTGAGCTCAGAGCTGCTCCCCTTCTTCTGATCCCATCTTTCTGACATCTTTTTCTATTTCTTAGTCCTGAGGAGGTAACCCCCTGTGCTTAATAGTGACTTGAAGTGCTTAATTTTCCAGTCAGCAGCAGTTGGATTATTCTCACATGTCTATTAATCTAAGTGTAAATGTCCCATTGAGGAGCTCACAAAAAATGGTCACTGCAATTAAAATAAGATACCCCATCTGAAGGTTTACATCTGTATCAGACTTTAATTCATGGATTAATTAATTTTTCCACATAATTTCTTCAAGATGAATGCCCTTCCAACCCTTATTCCATTGGCTAATTCCAATTATTTCTTTATTCTCAACACAGGGGTCATATTTTCATCAGCAATCATCATGACTACACAGGATTAGGTTCTAACTCTAATACTTTTTCTCTCCTTCTCTCTCCTGATCAGATACTGAGATCCTCAGGTTCTTCTAGAAATTAAGTGCATCCTCATATGTAAGTGAGACTAGCTCAGTCCTATTTAATAGATATCCAGCAAACATATTTTAAGTTGAGTTCTAAGAGTTGCACTTTTGCTCTTTTTATGCAAGACCTGAATTTTGAAAAAAATACATTATAAGTTATCTAAAATACATATTGTTCAACAATTGCTCAACATCATCTACCACATAAACATTTTTAAGTGTCAGTTGAAAAATCATCTAGTAGCTTTTGATGAGGAACCTTCCTGTGTATTCTGTTGATATGACAAATCAGAGAATATCTCAATTCGTTTAAGTGGTTAACAAATATGAGCCTTCTCCAACCACCCTCATCCCTTACTCAAGAATACTGGAGAGTTCACTTGCTTTTCCTTAATTTTATTATTTTGCTGTTATTTCTAAGCATTTTGAATAAAACAATTCAAATTAACTTCTAAACATATAAGAAATATCAAATGGGAATTTTTGATTGGAAAGTGTAAGAAACAGATAACTTGGTGAGAGAGTTTGGGAAGAATACAAACTATTGATATATTACATTTTACAAGACATCTTAACAATTTCAATCTTCATATATTTTTGCTGTCTTATATATGAAGAAACACTTTAAAATAAATATTTTTACTTCATTCTACTTAAATCTACATTTTATTGTGAAGAATTTTCTTGTCTGGTCAAGTGAATGGTAACACTTTTCTAAAAGTTTGGTGTGAGTCCACTGTAAAGCAAATGAATTTATTTGAAAGTATAAGAAAAAGTGCTTGCAGAAGTAATAACACTATGTCTTCATCTTTAGTTAATATCTCTATGCCCCTCATTTAAAAATAAAAAGTGGATGTTGGGTTCTAGAAATTGACAGTGACGGAGAATTTAGGTGGGACGCTTCATCGTAAAACTTAATATAGAAATAGATAAAACCTCTCTCAGAGGGAGGGGCAGGATGGCGGAAGAGTAGGGTCCCCAAGTCACCTGTCCCCACCAAATTACCTGGATAACCTTCAAATCACCCTGAAAATCTACGAATTCAGCCTGAGATTTAAAGAGAGACCAGCTGGAACACTACAGTGAGAAGACTTGGCTCTTCTATCAAGATAGGAAGACGGAGAAAAAGAATTAAAGAAACAAAAGGCCTCCAAGGGGGAGGGGCCCTGCGAGGAGCCGGGCTGAGGCCGGGGCGAGTGTCCCCAGGACAGGAGAGCCCCGTCCCGGAGGAGCAGGAGCTGCACCAACCTTCCCCGCGGAAAGGGGCCTGCAGGGAGTTAGAGCAGGACCCAGGAGGGCGGGGATGCCCTCGGGCTCCCCGGGACACTAACAGGCACCTGCGCCCCTGAAGACGGCGCCGAGCTCCCTAAGGGCTGCAGCGCGCACGGCGGGACCCGGAGCAGCTCGGAGGGGCTCGGGCGGCGGCTCCGCGGAGGGGGCTGCGGGGCGGGAGCGCGAATCCAACAGCGCAGGCCCCGGAGCACAGGGCGCCGGGACACAGCCCAGGATCCGGCCTCCCCCCGGGACAGGCAGAGGCCGGGAAGGCCCAGGACAGCAAGGACGCTCCTGCCCCGAGCTGAGCAGATCAGCGGCCCCGCTCCGGAGCCCCCAGGCCCTGCAGACGGAGAGCCCTGGAGCTACTGCAGGAGCTGACTCCAGGGCTCCAGAGCTGGCCTCTGCCACTGCGGTGGTTCCTCCTGGGGCCTCACGGGGTGAACAACCCCCACTGAGCCCTGCACCAGGCAGGGGGCAGAGCAGCTCCCCCAAGTGCTAACACCTGAAAATCAGCACAACAGGCCCCTCCCCCAGAAGCCCAGCTGGACGGACCAGTTCCAGGGGAAGTCAAGGGACTTAAAGTATACAGAATCAGAAGATTCTCCCCCGTGTTTTTTTTTTTTTCCGCTTTTTGATTTCTGTTTGCTTCCCCCACCCTTTTTTTCTTTCTCTTTTTCTTCTCTCTTTTTTTCTTCCTTTTTTTCTTTTTTCTTTTTCTCGTTTCTCTCCTTCTTTCTCTCCCAATACAACTTGTTTTTAGCCACTCTGCACTGAGCAAAATGACTAGAAGGAAAACCTCACCTCAAAAGAAAGAATCAGAAACAGTCCTCTCTGCCACAGAGTTACAAAATCTGGATTACAATTCAATGTCAGAAAGCCAATTGAGAAGCACTATTATACAGCTACTGGTGGCTCTAGAAAAAAGCATAAAGGACTCAAGAGACTTCATGACTGCAGAATTTAGATCTAATCAGGCAGAAATTAAAAATCAATTGAATGAGATGCAATCCAAACTAGAGGTCCTAATGATGAGGGTTAATGAGCTAGAAGAACGAGTGAGTGACATAGAAGACAAGTTGATGGCAAAGAGGGAAACTGAGGAAAAAAGAGACAAACAAAAGACCATGAGGATAGATTAAGAGAAATAAATGACAGCCTGAGGAAGAAAAACCTACGTTTAATTGGAGTTCCGGAAGGCGTGGAAAGGGACAGAGGGCCAGAATATGTATTTGAACAAATCATAGCTGAAAACTTTCCTAATCTGGGAAGGGAAACAGGCATTCAGATCCAGGAAATAGAGAGATTCCCCCACTAAAATCAATAAAAACCGTTCAACACCTCGACATTTAATAGTGAAGCTTGCAAATTCCAAAGATAAAGAGAAGATCCTTAAAGCAGCAAGAGACAAGAAATCTCTGACTTTTATGGGGAGGAGCATTAGGGTAACAGCAGACCTCTCCACAGAGACCTGGTAGGCCAGAAAGGGCTGGCAGGATATATTCAGGGTCCTAAATGAGAAGAAGATGCAACCAAGAATACTTTATCCAGCAAGGCTCTCATTCAAAATGGAAGGAGAGATAAAGAACTTCCAAGACAGGCAGGAACTGAAAGAATATGTGACCTCCAAACCAGCTCTGCAAGAAATTTTAAGGGGGACTCTTAAAATTCCCCTTTAAGAAGAAGTTCAGTGGAACAATCCACAAAAACAGGGACTGAATAGATATCATGATGACTCTAAACTCATATCTTTCAAGAGTAACTCTGAACGTGAATGGGCTTAATGACCCCATCAAAAGGCGCAGGGTTTCAGACTGGATAAAAAAGCAGGACCCATCTATTTGCTGTCTACAAGAGACTCATTTTAGACAGAAGGACACCTACAGCCTGAAAATAAAAGGTTGGAGAACCATTTACCATTCAAATGGTCCTCAAAAGAAAGCAGGGGTAGCCATCTTTATATCAGATAAACTAAAATTTACCCCGAAGAGTGTGGTGAGAGCTGAAGCGGGACACTATATCATACTTAAAGGATCTATCCAACAAGGGGACTTAGCAATCCTCAATATATATGCTCCGAATGTGGGAACTGCCAAATATATCAATCAATTAATAACCAAAGTTAAGACATACTTAGATAATAATACACTTATACTTGGTGACGTCAATCTAGTGCTTTCTACACTCGATAGGTCTTCTAAGCACAACATCTCCAAAGAAATGAGAGCTTTAAATGATACACTGGACCAGATGGATTTCACAGATATCTACAGAACTTTACATCCAAGCTCAACTGAATACACATTCTTCTCAAGTGCACATGGAACTTTCTCCTGAATAGACCACATACTGGGTCACAAATCGGGTCTGAACCGATACCAAAAGATTGGGATCGTCCCCTGCATATTCTCAGACCATAATGCCTTGAAATTAAAACTAAATCACAACAAGAAGTTTCAAACACGTGAAGGTTAAGGACCATCCTGCTAATAGATGAAAGGGTCAACCAGGAAATTAGGGAAGAATTAAAAAGATTCATGGAAACTAATGAGAATGAAGATACAACCGTTCAAAATCTTTGGGATGCAGCAAAAGCAGTACTGAGGGGGAAATACATCGCAATACAAGCATCCATTCAAAAACTGGAAAGAACTCAAATACAAAAGCTAACCTTACACATAAAGGAGCTAGAGAAAAAACAGCAAATAGATCCTACGCCCAGCAGAAGAAGAGAGTTAATAAAGATTTGAGAGATATGAGCAGAACTCAATGAAATAGAGACCAGAAGAACTGTGGAACAGATTAACAAAACCAGGAATTAGTTCTCTGAAAGAATTAATAAGATAGATAAACCATTAGCTAGCCTTATTAAAAAGAAGAGAGAAAAGACTCAAATTAATAAAATCATGAATGAGAAAGGAAAGAACACCACCAATACCAAGGAAATACAAACGATTTTAAAAACATATTATGAACAGCCATATGCCAATAAATTAGGCAATCTAGAAGAAATGGACGTATTTCTGGAAAGCCACAAACTACCAAAACTGGAACAGGAAGAAATAGAAAACCTGAACAGGCCAATAACCAGGGAGGAAATTGAAGCAGTCATCAAAAATCTCCCAAGACACAAAAGTCCAGGGCCAGATGGCTTCCCAGGGGAATTCTATCAAACATTTAAAGAAGAAACCATACCTATTCTCCTAAAGCTGTTTGGAAAGATAGAAAGAGATGGAGTACTTCCAAATTCATTCTATGAGGCCAGCATCACCTTAATTCCAAAACCAGACAAAGACCCCACCAAAAAGGAGAATTACAGACCAATATCCCTGATGAACATGGATGCAAAAATTCTCAACAAGATATTAGCCAATAGGATCCAATAGTACATTAAGAAAATTATTCACCATGACCAAGTAGGATTTATTCCCGCGACACAAGGCTGGTTCAACACTCGTAAAACAATCAATGTGATTCATCATATCAGCAAGAGAAAAAACAAGAACCATGTGATACTCTCATTAGATGCAGAGAAAGCATTTGACAAAATACAGCATTGATTCCTGACCCAAACTCTTCAGAGTGTAGGGATAGAGGGTACATTCCTCAACATCTTAAAAGCCATCTACAAAAAGCCCACAGCAAATATCATTCTCTATGGGGAAGCACTGGGAGCCTTTCCCCTAAGATCAGGAAAACGACAGGGATGTCCACTCTCACCACTGCTATTCAACATAGTACGGGAAGTCCTAGCCTCAGCAATCAGACAACAAAAAGACATTAAAGGCATTCAAATTGGCAAAGAAGAAGTCAAACTCTCCCTCTTCACCGATGACATGATACTCTACATAGAAAACCCAAAGACTCCATCCCAAGATTGCTAGAACTCATACAGCAATTTGGCAGTGTGGCAGGATACAAAATCCATGCCCAGAAGTCAGTGGCATTTCTATACACTAACAATGAGACTGAAGAAAGAGAAATTAAGGAGTCAATCCCATTTACAATTGCACCCAAAAGCGTAAGATATCTAGCAATAAACTTAACCCAAGAGGTAAAGGATCTATACCCTAAAAACTATAGAAAACTGAAAGAAATTGAGGAAGACACAAAGAGATGGAAAAATATTCCATGCTCATGGATTGGCAGAATTAATATCGTGAAACTGTCAATATTACCCCGGGCAAATTACACGTTTAATGCAATCCCTATCAAAATACCATGGACTTTCTTCAGAGAGTTAGAACAAATTATTTTAAGATTTGTGTGGAATCAGAAAAGACCCAGAATAGCCAGGGGAATTTTAAAAAAGAAAACCATAGCTGGGGGCATCACAATGCCAGATTTCAGGTTGTACTACAAAGCTGTAGTCATCAAGACAGTGTGGTACTGGCACAAAAACAGACACATAGATCAATGGAACAGAATAGAGGATCCAGAATTGGACCCTCAATTTTATGGTCAACTAATATTCGACAAAGGAGGAAAGACTACCCACTGGAAAAGGACAGTCTCTTCAATAAATGGTGCTGGGGAAATTGGACAACCATGTGCAGAAGAATGAAACTGGACCACTCTCTTACACCATACACAAGATAAACTCAAAATGGGTGAAAGATCTGAATGTGAGACAAGAATCCATCAAAATCCTAGAGAAGAACACAGGCAACTCCCTTTTTAACTTGGCCACAGTAACTTCTTGCAAGATACATCCACAAAGGCAAAAGAAACAAAAGCAAAAGTGAACTATTGGGACTTCATCAAGATAAGAAGCTTTTGCACAGCAAAGGATACAGTCAACAAAACAAAAACATAACCTACAGAATGGGAGAAGATATTTGCAAATGACATATCAGATAAGGGGCTATTTCTAAGATCTATAAAGAATTTACTAAACTCAACACCAAAGAAACAAACAATCCAATCATGAAATGGGCAAAAGACATGAAGAGAAATCTCACAGAGGAAGACATAGACATGGCCAACAAGCACATGATAAAATGCTCCCCATCACTTGCCATCATGGAAATACAAATCAAAACCACAATGAGATACCACCTTGCACCAGTGAGAATGGGGAAAATTAACAAGGCAGGAAACCACAAACGTTGGAGAGGATGCGGAGAAAAGGGAACCCTCCTGCACTGTTGGTGGGAATGTGAACTGGTGCAGCCACTCTGGAAAACTGTGTGGAGGTTCCTCAAAGAGTTAAAAATAGACCTGCCCTACGACCCAGCAATTGCACTGTTGGGGATTTCCCCAAAGATGCAGATGCAATGAAAGGCGGTGACACCTGCACCCGGATGTTTCTAGCAGCAATGTCCACAATAGCCAAACTGTGGAAGGAGCCTCGGTGTCCATCGAAAAATGAATGGATGAAGATGTGGTCTATGTATACAATGGAATATTACTCAGCAATTAGAAACGACAAATACCCACCATTTGCTTCAACGTGGATGGAACTGGAGGGTATTATGCTGAGTGAAATAAGTCAATCAGAGAAGGACATACATTATATGGTTTCATTCATTTGAGGAATATAAATAATAGTGAAACGGAATAGAAGGAAAGGGAGAAGAAATGGGTAGGTAATATCAGAAAGGATGACAGAACATGAAGACTCCTAACTCTGTGAAACGAACTAGGGGTGGTGGAAAGGCGGGGTGGGGGGTGGGGTGGGGGTGGGGGTGAATGGGAGACGGACACTGAGGGGGGCACTTGACGGGATGAGCACTGGGTGTTATTCTGTATATTGGCAAATTGAACACCAATAAAAAATAAATTTATTATTAAAAAAACAAAAAAATAAAAATAAAAAGTCTCCAGTACACATTTCTTTGTTTTTTTATTTTTATTTTTTATTTTTTATTTATTTATTTTTTATGATAGTCACAGAGAGAGAGAGAGATAGAGAGAGAGAGAGGCAGAGACACAGGCAGAGGGAGAAGCAGGCTCCATGCACCGGGAGCCCGACGTGGGATTCGATCCCGGGTCTCGCCGATCGCGCCCTGGGCCAAAGGCAGGCGCCAAACTGCTGCGCCACCCAGGGATACCTTATTTTTATTTTTATTTATTTTATTTATTTATTTATTTTTTACACATTTCTTTGAAAACATGTTGAATTAATAAATGCATGAATGATTTTTTTTTAAGAATAGACAAACGGCTGGTGAAGAAATAGTGAGCTAGTATATGGAAAATGTTTAGTAGAGTACTCCATACATATTAGTTAGTTTATCAGTATTATAGATATGATCATCAATAATATCTTTTTTGAAAAAAAATAATACTTTTTTGGATATTTTTATATCTAGAAAGAATTTTTTTGAGTTTTTTTATTTATTAATTTAAGAGAGAGAGAGAGCATGAGCAGGAGTGAGAGTTAGAGGGAGAGGGAGAAGCAGACCCTTTGTTGAGCAGGGTGCCCAACATAAGGCTCAATCTCAGGATCCTGGGATCATGACCTAGGCCTGAGGCAGGTGCTTAACTGATTGAACCACCCAGGTGCTCCATATCTTTTTTAAAGATTGTATTTATTTATTTGAGATTGCGAGAGAGCATGAACAGGGCAGGGGGAAAAAGGGATGGAGGGAGAGGGAGAAGCAGACTCCCTGCTGAGCAAAGAGCTCTAAGTGGGGCTGGATCTCAGGACCCTAGGACCATGACCTGAGCCAAAGGCAGACGTTTGAAGGACTAAACCATCCAGATGTCCCAGATAGCTAGAAAGAATCTTAATGACCATGTACTGAGTATTGAGATTTCTGAGGAAAATAAAGAGAAAATTATTCTCCTTTTCAACATAAATACGATAAATTGGTTTACACATTCAGAAGTAGTTTAACGATAAATTATCAGCTAAAAAGTGATTGGGATTTGAATTGGCTGCAGAATATATGATTCGCCTATTAGTCAAAGTAAGAATAATCAACTTTTTATTTATTTTATTCTAACGTTTGATGATTTCAGTAGGCTTGTGCATGTGTGTGTGTTTGTGTGTGTCCCAAACAAAGCAGTAAAGAAAATGTCAGATGAAGATCTAGTTTCAGTTCTAACATAATAAATTATGTGCTTTTAAGGATCTCACTTTACTTGTCTTTTCTACCTCATGTAAAAGATGACATAGATTTGTAAGTTCTCTCTAGCCTCAAACATGTTTTTCTATATACACATTATTAATTTTTGCCTATGTATTAAATACACTTTTTTCTATATTTAGACTATTATTCTTCATCTACGTATTAAATAAACACACTTTGCTATATTCAAAATATTAATCCTTACCTATGAGTTAATTTCTATATCCAGACTATTAAGCCTCAAATCCATATTCCATATAAATTGATTGTTATGTAGACTTGTATTTCATTGATTGTAACGCTGTCACCTCATTTTCTAATTTGATGTTCTAGTATGAATATACACAGCCCTTGTCACTGCAAAGGCATTTACTTATAAATACTGTCCTTAAGGAATAACATATCCAATTTTAGGACTTTTTGAGACATAAGACTTGATATTTCCTTAGGAAAGAAAACTCAAATTAAAAGTATGCTTTGGAATAATATATTTGCATTCAAAAACAATCTCATGTTTTGAGAATAGTAATGACAAGTAAAATATACAGATCCTTGGTAGAAATGCTCTATCTCCAATTCCCGTATAGTAGAGTTGACTCAAGTGTCCTACAAATCTGAAATAGTTTATTGGCAATAACAGGAAGGAGAAGGAAGAGGTCAGTATTAAGTGAAATATATGGCCAGTGCAGAGGGTGAAAGAAAATATCCAAATATTTTTTTTCTCAGTCAAGGTGCCTTGACTTGCAATAGTGAATTCTGAATAAATGTTGCTTGATGATAACAATTATCTTAACCACTCAATCCTATAATAGTGATTATATTACATTTTAGATATAAAATTCATGACCCTACTCCAGTATTGTAAATAAGTCCACTATAAAATTCCATACTGCCTGGTGTAATTATAGAGAAATAAAGAAAAGAGAAATAAAGAAAAAAATAATTTTCACTAAAGATAATTTCTTGAATGTAAAGAATCCACTGATATTTCTCAATTCAGATCTTGCTTAAGTAGAAATAGAAAACTCTTTCATTCATAGAATCTTCTAAAGGGTTTTCATTATGCTAGTTGAATAATGCCATATTCATTCAAAGAAATATAATCAGATAAGAAGATTTGCATTATCTCAGAATATATACCCATCCGTTTACTATAACCTTGAGAAGACGATCTTGAGTACAAACTTTATAGTTACAAAGGACGTAAGTTCAAATTCTTAAGAGATCAAGTTTTAAAATTATACTACAACAATGTAATTCGTCCCTGAATATGTGTTTTATACTTTTTATATCAGAATGTTGAGTCTTAATGGAAAGAGACATCTGAATCATAACAATTTGAGTTTGAGGTATTGTAAAAAAACACTTAATATTATAGCTGAAGACACTGAAAACCAAAGAGGTTATGTGATGTATATCACATATATATATTGTTCATAAATTATGAGAAGCAGAGATTCACCAATGGTTTTGTAAGTGTCTCTAGTCAAGCTTAGATTGTTTTGATAAATTCTTAAAGTAGAACTTTTGACAAATAATAAACATTTCAGTTTTTGAAATCAAATTCTATGACTCTAATGCTTTCCTAAATAAATCAGAATTATCTAATCTATACTGTAAAATTTCTGAAGACTATTATGTAAAGATTTATCTCTAGTCCTCAGATCCTGGCACTGAAAACAGAGATCAATTACTTCCTTGAAGAACACTCCAATAGTGCCTGGAATGTGGGAATGAACAGGATCAGCCACAGGAGTGTCAATAATCTTTATTCATGTTTGCTATTCAGAAGCAAGACAATTATTACACTGAGCATAGCTATCTTCCAGAAGAAAGACAATTATTAATCAGTGTCATAAAATAATAACTCAGGAATAATTTAGTAAATAACTTAGGATGCCTAAATATTCTAGACAGATTCACTGAGGTGAAGTGATATTCCTGAGATTGATTCCCTCCTCAATCAATGTTTCCCCATACAATATAGGAATAAGCATTCCAACTACTGAAATGTAGTACTTGAACTTGATTATGACATTCTTGCAGAGAAGTAAAGGATTGACAATTTTCCATCAATTGACATGAAGGTGACATTTTAGCCTGCTTCATGAATCAGATCCTCCTCAAAGTCTACAGTAAACAATATAGAGAATTTAATTTTGTTATGAATGATAATTAATGTAAGTCACCATATCCATGAACAAATCAATTAAAATAACCTTTTGTTATCAAATTCATGGACCATAGACAAGAAGAATAAGGAATATTTCATTGATTTTTTTCTCCTATTCCTTTCCAAAGAGATAACAAATATGAGATTATTCCTTTACTCAGGGGCTGCAGCCCATTATTTATTTTTAAAACTTGTTTTCCAAATTGGAAGGAGGAAAATGGCAAAAATAAAATGAAAAAAGAAAAAAGAATACTAGTCTTAAATCCATGAAAAACATGGAAATTATTTTCTAACCTGATTGCACGTATAAGGCTAGCCCTGGAAATTAATTTGAGTTTATGATTTTTAACTCTGCAATATTTAGTCTTTTTTACCTATCAACACAGAAATCATAATGATTAATTTAGGTTTTGTCACATAAAAGGTGATTATTGTCAAAATCCTCATAATCAGTACCATTTCTTGAAAGCTTATGAGTCAGTGCTGTGCTTTAGAAGATGTTATCTCTTTTTTTATATTGTATCCATTGATTTTATTAAATTCACTTATTAATTCTAAGAATTTCCTTGTGTTGGATCCTTTGAGTTTTCTTTTTTTATTATTATTTTTATTTTTATTTATTTTCTAAATTTTTTATTGGAGTTCAATTTGCCAACATATAGTATAATACCCAGTGCTCATCCCGCCAAGTGCCTCCCCAGTGCCCATCACCCACTCACCCCAACCCCCTGCCCACTTCCCTTTCCACTACCCCTTGTAGTGTTTGTTTACCAGAGTTAGGTGTCTGTCATGTTTTGTCACCCTCATTGATACACAAGAACCTTATAAGGTAGATATTATTCTTTACATTTTCTAGATTAAGAGAAGGAAATAACTTTCCCGAGATCAAATAGTGAGTCAAAGGGCTGGAATCCTTACCCTTGGTGTGTTTTATCCAAAATATGTAGTCATAACCACGAAACATTGGTCAGGTCATCATTTCTTTGCATCTCTTTCCTCATTTATAAGATACAGAATTGAAAATTTTTTTAAAGATTTGTTTAATGTCTTTATTCATGAGAGACACACAGAGAAGCAGAGACATAGGCAGAGGAAGAAGCAGGCTCCTTGCAAGGAACTTGTAGGACTTGATCCTGAGACTCTGGGATCGTGATCTGAGCCAAAGGTGGACACCCAACCACTGAGCCAACCAGTTGCCTCCAGAATTGAAACTTTTGGACAATTCTCAAATTTTAAATTATAGATTTTTAAGATGAAATTGTGTATATAACCTTGATTTATGAAAATCAAATTGCAGCAGGAAAAGAAGAAATAGGTCTCCACATATTCCCATCCTTATGGTGGCCTGAAATAATTTCACAACAATCTCAGCTCCTATAGAATACCCATTTTGAAAACTACTAGACTACAGGGCTTTGGAGGCCCATCCAAATCCTTTTCATAAATATACTCTACATTTCCTTTTAAACTCTATTTTTACCAAAGAAATATATGAATCTGGCAAAAGACTTCATAGTGAACATTTCATAAATGAGCAGTATTATTGGGCTATTAAGAAGAAACTATGGTTCAAGGGTCCTTTCCATTTGATAACTCACTTAACATTTCAAAGACTATAAACACCTCTCTGAAGACATTATTTAGACTACCCAAAAGACAAAAAACAAACAAACAAACAAAAACAAAACGTATATCAGATTGACCTTTGGCCTAGCAGACAGAGAGGCAATGTTCAATCTGCACAGATTCTTGATCAATATGGCCTTACCATTTCCCTCATCTTGGCTAAATTTAGAGAGATTTCTTTTTGACAATAGGTCCTTCACCCCTATTTTCATAAAGCATTTACTTTGGAAAATTTGCAGTAGAAATTATTTCCCTGCCCTCGATATGTAAATAATCACCCAGTATTGTTAGATTCACAACCCAAGAATGTCTTTTTCAATGATCTTCTCAAGGAATAGATGGCAGTCAAGTTTTGGTAGCCTTTTATATCAAAGGTAGAAAAAAGTGGAATTCTGATATTTTGATGCCAATGAGAGTGTTTTCAAGGAAGCAGATTGGAAGGAATATGATGTGTATATTGAGCAATAGCAAGAAAAAATTCAAATGTTAAGAAGATATCCATGACTTCCTCATAACATTAAACATCATATGGTCTCATTCATTTGGGGAATATAAAAAATAGTGAAAGAGAATATAGGGGAAAGGAGAGAAAATGAGTGGGAAATATCAGAGATGGTGACAGAACATGAGAGACACCTAACTCTGGGAAATGAACAAGGGAAAGGGAGGTGGGTGGGGAGTTGGAGTGACTGGGTGACAGGCACTGAGAGGGGCACTTGTTGGGATGAGCACTGGGTGTTATGCTATATGTTGGCAAATTGAACTCCAATAAAAAAAATTAAAAAAAAAGAATCTGCACAAGGGGCAGAAAGAACTTTGCTTGGATAAAGGCCAGGACAGAAATTATATTGCATCATTTGAAGAAAAGAGAGGTTTTACAGTAGTAAGGTAAGTGATGGAAAAAGTAATCAAATAAGAAATAAGTTCAAGGTGAAGGAAACGTTGCCCAGAATTGATGTAGCAGAACAGGGTATAATTTAGGTGATCTTGAAGTGATAATGCTTTCCTGTGATCTCTGAAATGGAAATATGCTCATGCTGAGTATAAGGTGAAATTTCTAGGGCTGAGAACATTCTGTAATATCAAGCACAGATAACAAAATTAATTAAAGATAGTTCTTACTGAACAGCCTGTAACATTTCAACCCAACCACATGGCTATTTCCAAATAAACTGTCCATTAAAATTCTGCATTCTCTTTGATCCAAATCTATGCTCCACTGATACTCTATGCAGTGGTCATCATTAGATTAGTGATAGAATTTATCACATGGTGGAAAAATAATGAAAGTTATCTTTATGTGAGACAAAAAAGGGAAGAAATCAAAGCAGACATCTAACAAAGAGGAACCAAAATTTGAGATCTGACTTGAAGTTTTTGGTCATTAAACACTTCCTGACTTAAAGATTCCAGTAATATATATGCTAGCAGTGGAAGGTATTTGGCTACAAATAAGATATAGATCAGGGTTGGAACTCTTTTGCAAGTAGGTAATATTTATCTAAGAATCTCCTGTGGCCTTTGTTCCAACCTGTCTTCACTCATAGTCACAAGGCCTATGAGAGTGGAGCAAATTTACACTAGTGTAAGGACCCCCAGAATATTCCGGGTCGGGGAGGGGACAGAAGAGTCATAACAGGATCAACTTTTTTTTCTCTTTCCCTTAACTCTGCTCAAGATTAAGAAGTGGCCTCTCCATACTTGTAAAGGAAAGATGCTTATCAAAGCCTCTTCTTTATTAACTTAATATAGAGTGATTTCAGGAGGATAATGAAAACCCTTGATGAAATTATATTTTCCTTTTAGTTATACCACAACTTTATGTTCATAATCGTATTGGAAAGCTATAGTCCTCAGGATACAAAAATGGTAAAAAATATATAATAATCCTTTACTCATCCCAATGTTCTCCCCAAAAGTGTAGGAATTAGCTTGGGAGAAGTCTAATGCCTCTTTCATGCTCAAAAACTTCTTAAAATAAAAAGGACCAGCATTTATTAAGCATCACTATGTTGAGTATTATACTAGACACTTTTCATTTGGTGCGTTTCTCATAATAGTCTTGCTGAATGGTTTCTGCTATCACTATTTTAAAGTGTGAGAGCCTTATTCCTCAGAAAGTTAAAAAAATAGAACTATCCTATGATCTAGCAATTGTACTACTGGCAATTTACTAAAAAAATACAAAAATACTAATTCAAAGGGATAAATGCACTCTTGTGTCTACTGTAGCATTATTCCAATACCCAAGATAAAGAAACAGTCTAAGTGTCCATCGATTGATGAATAGATAAAGAACAGGTGATATTTATACACAATGGAATTATTATTCAGCCATAAAAAAGAATGAAATCTTACCATTTGCAATGAATGAAAGAAGCTAGAGAGAATAATGCTAAGCAAAATCAGTCAGAGAAAGACAAATATCATATGATTTCACTCATATGTGGAATTTTAAAAACAAAACAAATGAGCAAAGGGGAAAAAAAGGAAAGAGAGTGAAATTAAGAAACAGACTCTTGACTAGAGAGCAAATTGATGGTTACCAGGGGGGAAGATGACTGGAGGATGGGTGAAATAGGTGATAGGGATGAAGGAGGGCACTAGTTGTGATGAGCACCAGGTGTTATATGGAAGTGTTGAATCACTATATTGTCTACCTGAAACTAATAATACACTGTATGTTAATTAACTGAAATTAAAATAACAAAATAAAGAGTGGAGACCTATATTGAGGGAAGGTTAAATGTGATAGCAAAGCAACCCAAACATGTGTAATGCCTTAAACATAACAGAAGTTTATTCTGATCTGAAGGGTCTTTCCTCCAGGCATTTATTCAGGGATCCAGATCTTGCTCCATTTTAGGATTCTGGCACTTTCATTATGTGGGTTTTATTTTATTTTATTTTTAAGATTTTATTTATTCATTCATGAGAGAGAAAGAGTTTTATTTATTCATTCATGAGAGAGAGAGGGGTGGGGCAGAGACACAGGCAGAGGAAAAAGCAGGCTCCCCACAAGGAGCCCCAGGTGGGACTCGATCCCAGACCCCAGGATCACTCATGCCCTGAGCCATAGGCAGACACTCAACCGCTGAACCACCCAGGTGTCCCCAATATGTGTATTTTAAAGTGACTAAGGAAAGACGAGAAAGTGAATCTCCTATGGTAGTATTTTATGGACCAGTCCTAAAAATGGTACATATTACTTGAACCCAGTCAATTGCCCATTAGATTCTAAGATAGGTTGGAAAATGGAGTAAAGTTATGGTCTCAGAAGGAAGAGAAAATGAATTTCAGAACAGCTAGCTAGTCTGAGGCACAACTGACTTTTTGGCCACCTAATATTCATGTAAATCTTGTCCACATGTAGAACAAATCCCTCCCTCTCCAAAGGACACAGCTCAAAATTCATTCCAACAAAGCCTCCATCTAGAGCAGGATCTTCTAGTCCAATGTAGTCTTTTCTCTCATGTCTGGATGTGATATATGAAAATGAAAGTCATCTTACAAGAGATGGGTATAAGAATAATCATAATAGTATCATTTGCAGTAGCATAACATTGGAAATAAACTTCATGGAGGAGAATGAAGAAGTTGTGAAACATTTAAAATCATTAATTAATAATGAAAATGAATTAATTCCAGCTACATCCAAAAATATAGATAAATTATAGAAGTCTAATATACAAGACTTGAACACAATTTTAATGCATTTGTATAGGAATATAGATACATTATATTATATTAACAGCCAGTATAAAACTCACTAGAAAAAAACACCCTGCTTAATTGAGTGTCTTCTTTGAAATGTCTACTTCAAGTGGAAACTGGTTCTCTAAGCAGGAATATGGCTAGAGGTGTATGCACAAGCAGAAAGAATTTATTGTTCCAGGGAGCTGAGCTATAAAGAGCCCAAATACTGGGTAGCAGGCTGTGCATTCCACAGTGTGAATCTTCCCCAACACTCCTAAATTTTCACTAAATTTGCAATACCATTTAAATGCAAGTGGAGATTTTGAAGTGACCAGAGAAGGGAGTTCATTTTAAAGCTCAATTAAATGCAGAGGTGCAGATGAGGGAGCACAGAGCATGAGATGCCAATTGTGAAAAACCTCATATATCATGAGAAGAGTTCTTACTGTCACCAGACCATGGATGTAGAGTTCAGACTGAATTTAACCAGATCATTGTAGGACAAATGGATTCTAGTGAACTTATAGGTTGAAAGTGATTGACACTTAAGCTCACAGTAGATCTTAAGCAGAGGAACAATTGCATATGAGAACTTTCAAGGCTGATATTCCCCATATTTTACTATATGTATGGCAAAGGCAATGAACAGTTAGAAAGGATGTCAACCATGATGTTGGACCAGGCATTGAGCCTTTGCTACTAATTCCTGGGAAAGTCTAGATGTCCCAGGATAGCAGGCTGGGATACAGTAAGAACTAGGACAGTGGCCGTTCACCAACAAGTATAAAATAATTTCAATATTTTAACAACTACTATGTTCATATCCATGTGGACCAAAGAAATAGAAGCAGTAGGCACTTTGATACTGCAAGAAGTTATAGGTGAGAGTCTGAAAATAAAGATGGAAAGGAAATACCTTTTATTCTCTTCCCTTAACAGGAAGCCATATTCTCCTTCCTTGCAATCAGTGTATCATTATAACACCAGGGAATTGGTACAGTCATCTTTCACCCAGGGAAGAAGGAGAATATAATATACAGATGTATCCCATCCAAGCAAGCTAATTCCCTCCAGCTTCAGAAAAATGTGGAAATAAGTTAAACAAAAGAAGGACAGCTGGGAGAGAGACACTTGTAGTCCAAACTTCCCTTCAGAGCTTCTGACATGGGCAGAGAGAACATGAACAAGATGGATTAATGAAATGGTTTTAACCCCACTTTAATGCTTAAGGAAGAGATTCCACTAAGGGTATTTTTGTGCCACCTTGGGAGCAACCATAATCACGACAAAACAAAAACAAAACAAAAAACTGTCTACTTATGCTAGTTAGGCAAAGGAGGCACTTGGTATAGCTTTCTCCAAGTATCCCAACTGCCATGCTAATCTCAGCTGGGTTGAGACTCAGAATTTTCCACATGCACTTGGGAATGTGGAGAGGGACCCACAAAAGGTAGCTAAGAGTCTAGCTGTGATGTTGCCAGAAAATGTGGCACTTGCAGTAGCAAATTGATCTGAATTCAAAGATTGGTAGATCCTGAAATTAAATGGCAATAACAGTTGTGTATCAGAAGGTTATAATGCAAATGAGAACCAGGGTTGGTCCTAATAACTGGGGAGGGCCACTGGGCCCAACTGAGTTGGGAAAGAATAAATCAAAAGTTCAGCAGTGGTAAAATAAAGATGCAAAATCCTGGATTTTGCAAACAGACCAGATGGGCATAGGATGTGACTAAGGAGACCAGAGTATAGATATGTGAATTCCAACACCATTCTTTTGCTATCATATGGTCACATGAACCTGCCTTCCTCCATATATTCAGATGTAGTCTTAGTGTCAAGCAGGGGAAGTCAGTGGTACTTTGAAAGATTAAGAATTTCCTTAAAGAGTTATTCTAACATTATTGTCTGAGGCTGAGTTCCCTAAATGGATTGATGGGGAATGGAGTGCCCCGTTATCCAAGAAAATAGTACTCCTAAGATTTATTATGTATAACATAAAGAAAATATATCCTTTTTGTACATCTCAGGGCAATGTGAGTAAATATATGACTTCATAAGAAAATAGCATGCAAGTCGATGAATCATCAAAGCTTAGCAGTATGGAAGCTTTTCTGAAAAGTATTTTGTAATCACATGTAGTCCAAAAGTCTATAAGGTTCCACATATTGAAACCCACTATAATTATTGTAATCAAAGCACTGATAACAAATGTCAAAAAATAAAATATGCTTTCCTGTCCAAGAATATAGGCATTATGTAATTTATTTGATATTTTTATTTTCAAATATTAAATGATTTAAATATATAATGGTTTGTATTTGAAGTGAAAAACCCTATCAAAAGAAAACATCATTTTCAACTGAGGTTTCCATGAAACTATTTCACAGTATAGTTACTGTTTCATGGGAACCCATGATGCTTAAATCATTTCTTGTCATTTCATATTCAATATTATTATTCATTTAGTGCTTTAACCTATGTTCTTTACTATTTTCAATAATTGCCATCAGATTTTGACTACACCATTAACCTCTCTTTTATCTTTAATGTCACTTTCTCCTTTAAGTGTACCCCCATTTTCTTCAAAGTAAGGAAAAGAGAAAAAAATAAGTGATTCTTCTGTTTAAGGTTCTGTTCTATGCAAAGAAGTATTAAAAAAAAATCAAACAGTAGAACTTTGAGCTTCAAATTATACAAAGTTAAGCCAAACTCTAAGTCACCTAAATTGCTATTAACAAAGTTTTTTTTTTTTTTTTAAGATTTATTTATTTGAGAGAGAGAGAGAGAGAGAGAGAGCATGTACCAGCAGAGGGAGGACAGAGGGAGAGACTCTCAAGCAGACTTCCCCCTGAGTGAGGAGCCCAAAGAGGCACCATCTAAAGACCCTGAAAGAATGACCTGAACCAAAACCAAGAGTTAGATGCTTAATGACTGAGCCATAAAGACACCCTGTTAACAAAGATTTCTTAACCTGTATAATAATTCAAAACAACACTTCATCAAAATTCAAAAAACCCTTAGATTCTAAAACCAGAAAGACTGAATCCCATTACTGATTGCATGGAACTATTTCTTATTGCCTATGTTTATAAAGCCAGAACAGAATTTTCCAGATGTCTACCTCACCATTTAAAAGTGGACATTCTAAGTTTTTAGATCTGAACATGTATTTTACCAAAGTATGTGATGGTTTAATGAGGAAATTAGGACTAAATGAGCAAGATAGCTTGGATTGCCTGTCCAGAGTCAACCATGGGTGGACTTAATAAAATCCTTTTTAAGTTTTTTTTTTTTTGACTTAAAGAAATCCACTTAATAACAAGTAAGCTACTTTTCCTTTTTTTTTTTTTTAGATTTTATTTATCATGAGACAAGAGAGAGGCAAAGACATAGGCAGAGGAAGAAGCAAGTTCCTCACAGGACTCGATCGCAAGACCCCAGGATCACGACCTGAACCAAAGGCAGGTGCTCAACCACTGAGCCACCCAGGTGCCCCTATATTTCCTTTTTAATAGGGAAATAATGGATTATGAACTAAAAACAATCTGCTCAAGACAATTTTCAATATCTAGAGACTTATAATTGACATAAAATGAGAGTAAAGCTGTGTTTGCCCTTCATTTGTCAGAAAGGTCAAGTGTCTCAGAGCATTTAATTTAAAAAGAAAAAAAATTGCACAAACACAACACTATTTCACCATTGAAATGGCTCTGGAGTCTCCCATCAACTTCAGGAATTAGTTTCAAAATGTTGCCTGCTTTCATTCAGCCTGCAACCAGCATGGAGCAGACCACCTGCTGTGAAATAAGGGTGTAGCGACCAACAGTTATTATAGCAGTAGCCATAAGTTTATTGCTTATTGGTACTAAACTTAAATCTTAGTAATTTTGAATTACTAAGTTAGCTTAGATTTATGGAGATGCACAATCATTTAGAACGGCATTCATTCCAGAAGGGTATATTATCTAAACCAATTTTCTTCTAGTGATGCAATTGCAATACTATAGTTACGGTTGTATCAGCATTTCCATTATAAAGTCTTATTTTCAGGGTTTTATAATTTGACCATAAAAATTCTCTCCTTGTTGAAACTTGGCAAACAAGATCTGAGGCATAGAACTGAGTTGTTGGGGTTTTTTAATGAAATTTAAAAACATATACACACGTTTGATCCATTCAGCCATCTTAGGCTTTAATTCTGCAAGTAACAATAAAAATATACCAAGAATATCTAGACAGATGGAAAGAGTAGAGGAAAGCTCAATCACCAACCACACCAAGGTAATGAAAATGGTCAATTTCTATCAGTTGTACATTAACATCCTGTGAGAGTCAGAAAAACAATGGTTTGGAAAGAGGTTTGAAAAAGCATGTGAAAATCTCACCACACAATAGCACACCAGTGGCTGGGACAAGTCACTTCACCTCCAAGTACCAAGTCTCTCATCTGTGAGATGGAGATGGATTATACTTCCCATGGAAGAGTGTGAGAGTCAAGTAAGTAGAAGCAGACTGTGAAATTTTAAAAGTGCTCTATAATCATGCAGTGATATTTCTTGGCCATAATATTTTCTTATAAGGCTTACTGTCCATGCTATTTATTTGGATTTATTAGACCTGTATGGATCTCTCCAAATATGTCATAAACTCCTGGAGTAGAGTGCTTCTTTGTCTCCTAATGTGGCACATAAAAATATTTGTTGAACTCCTAGCTAATTAAATTGGTTTTACATTTTTCTTTCAAAACTGCAAGGGGTTGCTTGACTATTTTAGAGTTAGCATGTCTAGTTGGAATTAATCCACCCTGAAAACATGATGGTTGCCTTCTAGTGATCGACAGAGAATATGCACACGAAGTGCCAAGGGAAGGCCAGAATCCTATCTTGATGAGATAGATATGTAGGTGTTTATTCTGCATAGTTTATAGGGGATAGAAGATGAATCTGAGGTCTTTATACTTCTAAATTATTCAATAGAAAAGAGGGAGGGCATTTCTCAGTGTTCTATGATGGCAATTAATGGAAAAAATAGGCTATGACAACAGACTGCTTAGGTTCCATCCTGGCTCTATTACTTGCCAGTTTTGTAAACTAGCAAGTTACCTAGTATCTCTGAGACCCAACTTCCCACCTATGAAATCAGGGATAATTGTAGCAACTGCAATCTTAGGGTTATTGTAATAATGACATAGGATAATCCATGACAATTCTGGTTTGTATTAAATATTAGAAAAATGTTAGCTATCATTATGTTGTTCTTTCTGCCATCCCATTCTGAGCACAATATTCTTTCCAAAATTGTCATCAAGGAAGAATATCTTTTTTAAAGCATCTTTCTTTACATACTTTGTTTCAATGAGCTTAAGTCAACGTTAAATTGAAAAAACAAAGTTAAGTGTTACTTGCTTAAACCTTAAGTGTAAGGTTTAGAATATGTGGCAGTTGTTACCTTCAACACCCTTGTAATTAATTCTTTCACTCATGATATAAAAATGTAATTAATAATCTTGAAGTCCTGGCCTGAGATCTGCATGGGGATACAGAAGCAAGGTTATGGTCTTTCCTATTTCAAAATTTATATTCAACTGGTAGAAATGTTGGACCGTAGTATAACACCCAGTGTTCATCACATCAGGTGTCCTCCTTAATGCCCATCACCCAGTTACTACATTCTCCCCATCCACCTCCCCTTCAGCAACCCTCAGTTTGTTTCCCAGAGTTAAGAGTCTCTCATGGTTTGTCTTCCTCTCTGACTTTTCTGCATTCAATTTTCTCTTCCCTTTGGTCCTTTGCACTATTTCTTATGTTTCACATATGAATGAAACCATATGATAATTCTCTTTCTCCAATTGACTTATTTCACCTAGCATAATACCCTCTAGTTCCATCCACATTATTGCAAATGGTAGATATTCATTCTTTCTGATGGCTGAGTAACATTCCATTCCAATATATATATATATATATATATATATATATATATATATATATATATATACCACATCTTCTTTATCCATTCATCTGTTGAAGGAAATCTCGCCTCCTTCCACAGTTTGGCTATTGTAGACAGTGCTGCTATGAACATTGAGGTGCAGGTGCCCCTTCATTTCCCTACATATGTATCTTTGGGGTAAATACCCAGTAGTGCAATTGCTGGGCTGTAGGGTAGCTCTATTGTTAACTTCTTGAGGAATTATCATACTCTGTTTTCCAGAGTGGTTGTACCAGCTTGTATTCCCACCAACAGCGTAAGAGGGTTCCTCTTTCTCTACATCTTCACCAAGAAGTTGTTGTTTGAGTTAAGTGAATTTCAATCTGGTTTCTGTCATTCACTTGCTATATGAATTTTGGAAAGTTTCTGAACATTTTTGTGCCTCAACTTCCTTATTTACATTATGAGAGGAATTCCTATAAAGTATGTCCAGTAGTGTAGTAATTGGAATGTGCAATAGATGTTAAGCATTAACCACTATTTTTCACACATCTTAGAGTCTCATCCTCAGCTAAAATGATAAATGTTCTCTACCTGAGCTTTCCTAGAGTTTGCATATTGGATAATAAAACATCTAAGAAACCCACCTCATTAGAATGTGCCCTTAGCAAACATAGAATCCTATCCCTGATAGCCAGTCAGTGAGAAAGTATGTGTTTTTCTTTGCCAGGGGATGGAAAATGTAGACCCACATAGCATTAACTCCAAAATGTATAGAAAACAAACAATCTGTCTCTTCTCAATGGTATCTCAACTTTCCGGGCCTTCTCACACTCAGAGAACAGAAAGGATCTTGTATGAAATTGAACTCCAAAGGTATGTTAAGTTTTCTGAAAGTATCTTATGGCTGGCGGGGGGGGCGAACAATTTTCCATAAATTTCTGAAGGAATGTGAACTTTTTCTACCGATCTTTATATCCAATGAGTAAATTCTGAGGTCAAAACTTCAAAGTGAACTCTATGTGAGACTGTTTTGTTAGAAAGAAAAGAAGAGAGGCTATAGTTTACGGAGGTTGTCATTCTCTAGGACATGCTAGAGAACTGGAGATATATTGTTTTCTCTGAGTCAAGAACATGGATCATAGATGCAGGCAGGGGGCACAATAAATAGGAATATTATCTAGAAAATGGTAAATTTCTTCTGGAAGGTTTTTTGTCTCCTTGGCAAGGATCATCTCACTAGGACTCAAGTCCTCAGAAACCAAGTTCTACCTAGTTACCTACTATGAGATAGGGTTACATGGAGGAGGACAATTACGCAAACAAAAGAAGAAACACTGAGAGAAGTGTTGCCTTAAGGAAACTATTCCATGTCCATCAAGGAAGACACGTGATGTAATGAACACTGGATATTCTATAAGACTAATGAATCACTGACATCTACCTCTGAAATTAGTAATACATTTTATGTTAATTAATTGAATTGAAATAAAATTTTAAAATAATTTAATAAAATAGAAAAGAAAACTATTCCAGGGGCGTGCCTTGATGAGGGAGAGAGAAAAATCTGATGATGATGAACCCTGCCCACTTGGGTTCACCTTTGTGGTTCACTTCAATTAACACTATGAGTGGATGGTCTTCAATTCTGCTATTTAAAATTCAACAGGCATAGATCCAATATATGTTATGGATAGGTGCTAAATTTGATCATTGGAATTTAAGCATAAATTAAAACTAAATCCATGTTCTTAAAGGGATTATGATTTGGTGGAAGAAACTGAAAAAAATCTAAGGATTCTAATAAAATATGAAAAGCACTTTCATAGAAAGCAGGCAAATGATATTTTAAGGATACTCAAGAGGGACAAGAAGAGTTGAGAGGAAGTCTGAAAATATTTTCTGAAGGAGAAGATAGTTTATCTAAAGCTTTTAGTGTGAACTAGTTTTCAACAATTGATAAGGGGAGGGAGCATGTTACCGACTGAATAGAAACACAATCAAATGTTTTTTGGTAGCATGGGTCCCTGACCTCCAATCCCATGTTCTCTCTGCAGCATACTTGGCTGGGCCTCAGGCACAGACACAGGGCTATTGATTAGTCTTTACTCATGATCATCCATCCTCATGTCAGATGACCCAGTCGCCAAAGGTGGGAAAAACATGACTTTGGTGGGCTTTTCCCGAAATACAGACTTTAATAGATCCCGATACTATGTTGGAGTAAAACTAGCAATCAGTCCATAGTTGTTAGGATTTGGGCTATTTTTTTGACAGAAGAGGATAGAGGAAATTCATTTACTTAACGACTATTTAGTAATTAACTATTCCAGAATCAATATGTAGTCCCTGCCTTCATAGAATTTAAAGTGCAGTGAAAAATTTACATTAGCAAATTGATCACTAAAAAAGGACCAATATCCCCATCTCAGCTGGCTCAGTCAGTAGAGCATGGGACTCCTGATGTTGGGGTTGTGAATTCAATCCCCACGTTGGGGGTAGAGTTTACTTTTAAAAAAAAGGAGCAAGATGATCTGTAACATAAATATAGCATAAACTGGGACACTGGGAGTTTATAACATTAGGCATTTAATTTAGTATAATTCAAGGAGTCTAACCTACAAAAATCCCATAAGTAGTGGTAATGATGTGAAGGATTAGTAGGAATTAGCTATAGTAGAAATAAGCTACAAGTTAAGCAAGAGATAAAGCTGGAAGGAAGACAGATATTAAATGGGAATAGAAAGCAGTAGAGTGCCAAGTGCATGGCAGTCAGGATAGTTTGCAATAGGTGCAGACAATAGAGTTGCATCAACTGTAGATTGTTTAAAAACAATAATGAACAAAAGTCAATTTCCCTGTTATTATCACCATATACTAATGATTCTAAACAATGTCAGTGATAAAATAATCCTACCCAAAAAGTCTTTTGTTGGTCTACTTCCTAAACTATTACTGCAGATTTCATTCAGTCAAAAAATCTAATTACTAAACTTTTCCTTTCTTAAACACTTTATATGAAAATTATTTTGGAGAAATCCCAGTTATACACCCAGTCCTCAACACGTTCCAATTTAGCTACATATTTTCATTTTAAGAGTAAGTTAATAACACACAGAATCATCTGTGCTCATTTTCAAACACAGTCACTGTCTCCAACTCGAGTGGCACAAAATGTTCCTCTGTACAAACAACAGATTTGAAATAAACAATGTTAGTACCATAATTGTAAAGATGAAGAAACAGGACTTGAGTTACTGTAATTCTGTAATTCTATAGTCCTATTTGAAGTTTTAATTTGAATTTAATATTGAAAATAGTAAAAGAATACAAACTGTAAGGTGTACTATAAATGAATACATACATATATATGACCAAATTATATACAAAACATGGACAATTTTCCTGAATTACTGATCTAGGCCTCAAAGATATAGGAATCCTACCTGAGGGAAGAACTATCCTAGGCAGAAGGAACAGCATAAGTGAATCCATAGAGCAGAGTGATTGCAGTATGTTCTCCAGGGAGCAGCAAGTATTTCAGGGTGACTGCATCAGGAAATGCAAGGGGAGTGGATACTGAAGAGTTAGGACTTGTGAAAAATCATGCAGAAACCTGGGATCTATGTTTTGAAACCACAGAAGAATTTCAAGAATGGAATTAGCATGATCATTTGCACTTTCTAGAGATAATTCTGACGACATTGTAAGAATGGGTCTTGGGGATGATATTGAGTGGAAAATCAGTCATGTGGAATGCTGTCATTTAAGTAAGAGAAAATGGTATTCTGAATTAAGGCATGGATCTGGAGTCAAAGAAAAATAAAGGTGGAGAGAAACAAATTCCAGTGTTGCCAGTATTTTGGCTTGGATAACTGAGTGGGTGTCAGGGCAGGACATTCAGGAGAGAGGATCACTTTGGTCAGAGGTTATGTGATTTTCCATTGGAATCTAGAAACAGAGGTGTCTTGAAGGCATCTAAATATATCACCCAGAGGCTGAAGACAGACCCAGAAAGATAGGCAGACTTGAGAATCTGAGAAGAGAGATGTTTGGCTAGCTAAAGGTTTTTGGGCTGTGTCCTCTCATTAGAAGTTCTGTGTTCCAGGTCCCTCGTGCTGTACCTTGAGTCTCCACCACTCTAGCACCACTCTTTACTGTGTCCTTTGCCAGGACATTTAATCTCACTGGGCCTCAATTATCTGTACCCCATACATTAGGGGAAGATCATATTTTGAGAGTTCTTAAAATATTTGTCCACATTTTTTTTCTAAGTGCCTCATAAACTGTCTGCTGTTTCCTCAATTAGAAAGTCTTTCTTTTAATTTAGATTGCTGGCATCTTGAAGAATTCCTATTGGAAAGCAAATTTCCCTGGGATGTTAATAAATAATAATCAGTTAATGACCAAACAGTGTTTACTATGTCCTAGATACCATCACAAACAATTTGCGTATTTTAATTCATTCAATCTCTTACATGACCCTTAGATGGGGACTATTTTTATCATTCATTCTACAAATGAGAAAACTGAAGTAAGAGAGGTTGAGAAACTTGCAGGAGGCCCCACAACCAGTGGCTATATATGAACCTTAACTCCAGAGTCCATGACTAATCTACACGACTATTAATTACCTTAGTGAGATGAGTTTTTAATGAAGAATTACTTTAGTCAGGTCAGATTGTCTGACAAGTGCAATGGTTTATCAAATGAGGTTATTCCAGAATGGGAATTAGGAAAGATGAATTTTTATAGGGAGAAGTAAAAGTATAGTTCTGTTTAATGCCTGGGTCAGGCACTGCACTTGACCTTTTGGATATCTAGGTATAGAAGAGGATAACACACGCCTAGTGGAAAGGGTGCAAATGGAGGCAGGATAGGCACAGAAGAAATAGAAGTCCATCAAAGACACTTTTTTGGTACTTCATGTTGACAGCACTTGTCTGCCCCCAATTTTTCCAAACCACTACATGTTTACCCATTTGTATCTTACAGGAAAGTTACTCATGATTTGGTACCAAACTCAAACAATTTGATGAAAAGTGAGAGAGTCTTTAGGGACAAAGAATCCGTATAGCATTTCAGATATTTTATAGCACTTTCTCCTCCCTGTCTCCATTTGTTTTCATTTAGTTCATTTTATCTTGATTCTGTTGTAACAGATGCCGATAGAGCTTTTGACACTGAGAATACCAGATCTATCATTAATGTGTTGCCAAACTGGGGAAGATTTACTAACAATATGTTTTGCCTGCATCAGTTTGCTTTTTTCAATAGAGAAACTCATTTGAATAACATCTGAATAAAGGAGTTAATAATAGTAGCCTAAAAGAGAAAGCCAGATTGGATTACTGAGCAACTGACCCAAATCTTCACCCTGAATTAAAACTGAATGGCATTAGAATAATTTTGGAGGCACAAAATGTTCTGTCAATTCTAAACCTGCCTTCTACCCTTTCCCTCTTTCCCTTCCTGCTACCATACTTTTAACAATGTGCTCACCTTTGCCCCTCTGGGCTTTACCGAGAGTTTAGAAAGGATATCTTGGCTTGACATAAAATTATTTTATTGTATCTGCAAAAATATTATCCTGAAATTAGGTATGAATTTTAATTCTTCAGAAATTATGTGTCAAGTATTTCATGATATGTATGTAATGTCTAAAAATTAATAAGAGGCATTAAGAATATAATTTTCTTTAAAGTCTATAAAATTTAAATATCCAAAGTTATAATGTTATGTTCAGTTTGTGTGTTAGTCAAGGAGGCAAGGATAGAAAGAGAGAGAGAGAGAGAAGTGAGAGAATTATTGGGAGGAAGGCATTCAGACCCATATATTTGTGATAGTATTAGCACAAATTTGCTATAAGAAACAATTGTCTCACGTGAGAAAGAGGAGATGAGCTTGCCCTTGTCTAAATACAGTAAAATAGGAAAGGTAGAAGGCTCAAAGGAAGATATGCATGTAGGAGGTATTTGAAAGAGCAATTTTATTTTACAGTCTATTCACTAGAATTGAATATGTAGGTGGTGTTTTTGTTGTTCATCTTTTTTGGATTAGTAAATATAGACAAGCTCAAAAATAAAAGTGTACACCATGATGAATGCACCCATAGAACTAGCACCCAGACCAAAAATAGGAAATTGCCAGGATTCCAGCCATTACCTCTCCTTCCTTTAAAAAAGGTAACCATTATTTGTTATCAATTTTCATAGATTCATTCTGTAGATTTTGGATTTTATACCAGAAAAATATGATAGTTTATAAATTTGGATGTTCAGTATCTTTCAACCAACATCATGTTTGTGAGATTGAGCCTTATACATGTGCATAGCAAAAGGTTGTTCATTTCATCCTGATTTTCTAAATTTTTTTTTTAATTTTTTTATTTATTTATGATAGTCATACAGAGAGAAAGAGAGAGGCACAGGCAGAGGGAGAAGCAGGCTCCATGCACCAGGAGCCTGATGTGGGATTCGATCCCGGGTCTCCAGGATCGCGCCCTGGGCCAAAGGCAGGCGCCAAACCGCTGCGCCACCCAGGGATCCCATCATCCTGATTTTCTAAATGAGCTACTCTTTCTTCAAGATTTTCTCAAAAAAAGTTACAATGTGAAAACATTAAAAAAAGTCAAACTTCTAGAAATTAAGATAAAACACTTATTTAAAGACAAGTTAAGGGCTATAATTAAGGGGCTAATCTTTAGGAAGATAGACACCACCCCAAAAAATGCTATCGTATGCAGGATTTTGTCAAGTATCTATTATCCTGGACCATACATCTACACCAAATAGCTCAATTAATCATTAGCCTATTGATGGGAGAAAGTATTTAAAAGCAAGAGAGTAGAAAAAAATTAAATAGCACAGCTATGAAAAAAAATTAAATATAAAATAGTACACTACATAAGGCAATTTCTCTTTAAAAGATCATTAAATACAGTAGACTGGTCTGCCCAATGTGGCCATGATACAAATTAAAGTAATGGTTGGATTCCCTCATTTCAGACACTGCTTACTATTACCTGAAGGGTAGTCTCTTGCCTTAGAACTTTAATACATTTATGGGCTTTTCAATCGCAAATAATGATAAAATCCACTTTTAACAACACTTTCTAGGCAAGGTATCTGATATTAAGCATTAACATATATAAATACATTCTTAAAACTGTGTCTGAAGCTATATATGATAGTTAGCAACCATAATGAAGTTACACACCAACACTTTGGACTCTCATGTTTCTTAGGGTTTCGATGACACGCTTATGGGAAAGGACTAAATGCTATCCTCTGAACATCTTTGTGATATAGATTCACGCCTTGTATCAGCTGTGTTCTCAAGGAATCTGCACACATCATTTAAGGAAATGAAATGCTGGAATTATAGTAGTCTATGATTTCCTTTTAAATATGAAAGTCAGTTTGTCTTTTGACTATTTTTAAAATGTAGCAACTGGAGGATTTAAATTCCCTTAGATTTAAAAGGAAAAATTATCTTTATTGAAATGCCTATTTTACATATATAGTAACAAGAAGTTTTAGATCATTTTTATATTTATCTGTGAAGCAAACAACAACAAAAATAAGAAAAAGATACCTTCTGGATAAGCAATAAGAACTCCTATTATTCAGAAAGTTTAATTTCTCATTTGTAGTTCATGTGGGTATCTATCATGCATTTATTTAGTTATCAAAATTTGGTTGTACATATACCATGTCTTAGGTGCTAGAGAGATAAAGATGAATATGAGTGCTGTAATCTAAGGACCCCTTACTCTCACCACCAAATTTCCTCAAATAATTGGAATTCAAAATGGCCAACTTTGGCCCCATTATGTGTCATAGTTTCACAACTTTATGCCTAGTCCAAACCCCAAAATTTCTTTGGTCTATGTTGTGTAAAAAGCAAAACAAATCATAAAATAAATGATTCTTACCTTCAAATTGCTTAAAATATCTTTAATTTGTGGATGAAAGGTTCTGAGAATAACTTCACTGAAAAGCAAATTGAGGCCTGTATGTTAAGGGCAGTAGGAAAAACACTCTGTTTCTTCCACTTTGATTTGGTCATTCATTCATCCATTCATTCAGCTAATATAGTAAGCTCAAACTGTGGTCTAAAACTGTGCTATGTTTTAGGATACAACAATATATAAAAATTGTTTTTCTTTGTGTATAGCCAGGAATGTAGATAAATAATCATATAATCATTTTGCAATGTGGTAAACAGGATTCAAAAGTCTAACCAGATGCCTGAGATTTTAAAGAGAAAACAAAGTGAATTCTGAGATGTGAAATAAGCTTTAAAATAGGTGATTTTGAAGAATAATTAAGAGACCTGGGCCTGGAGGGGAATGATTGATTATCCTTGAAAACAAAATTTAAGGTAGTGCTAAATGATTTAACAATCTAGATAAAAAATGCACTAATGAAATATTTTTTAAAAAACCAACAACTTAGCAAGCTATGGTCCATGGGCTGGTTGTATGCTTTAGTAAATCAAATTTTGTTGGGCTTTGACAAGTAAGAATTAGAGGTAAGGGCATCTGGAAGGGAAACTAGCACGAGTAAACACTGGAAGCCCTGGGAATGGCGTGCAAGATGCTTAGAAATGACATAGTCCTGTAACGTTAAGAAGAGTGTCTGAACAGAGGTGGCTGGGTCTGTTTTTAAATGTGAGACTCTGGATTACAGAGTCATTTCACTGTCGTAAAGTTTATGTCCTCTGGGAAGCAATGAATTAAATTAATTGATCTTGAAGTGTTTGTGATTTATTTGAACACATGGCCTTTAATAAGATTTGCTGAATTGAATAGTTTCTTTACTATTTTGAAAAACCTAGAAGAAAGGAGAGGGAATAGAGAGGGAAAGGAGGTATTGGAAAGGAGCACAGAAAAGGCATAGAACACTTAATGTGCAATTTTGCTAGTCTGCCATGCATAAAACATGTATAACACATTTAAATAGATGAAGAGTTTGTAGAAACCATAGATGTACAGAGCACAAGGGGGACAGATAATAAGACTACAGAGATATGGAAGTGTTCAGTTTTCCTTTAAGAAATGAAATTCTGGATTTATTTTAGATCTTAAAATAAATTTCTTGCTTAATGAGGAATGATTGACAAAATGTATATATATTTAGGCTGTGATTATTTTATATATGTATACCTTGTGGAAGGATTGCCGCAATCTAATTAATACATCTTACAGAATTACCATTGTGTGTGTGTGTGTGTGTGTGTGTGTGCTGAGAACACTTAAGATTTATTTTCTTAGCAAATTTTAAATACACAGTATTTACAGTATTATTAATGATAATCAGCATTCTGTGTTTAGATCCCCAAACTTATTCCCCTTATAACTAAAAGTTTGTACCCTTTGATCAATATCTCCCTTTTTCCTCACCCCTCAGTACCTGGTACCTACTGTTCTATTTTCTGGTTCTATGAAGCCACATACAGAAAAACAAATTCTACATGATCTTACTTATATGTAGGACCTGATGTAGTCTGTATATATTTTGAAGGAAAAATATTACCTAAGACAGTACAGATTAATTGGAAACATATGGTATAAAAATAGTGGAAGAGTATTGGAAAGGATAAGTGATTTGAAGCATACATAAAACTTGCAGAAAAACAGACACAGTAATATTCAAAGGCATGAAGATTACCAGAAGTGGTATATATGCCTGGTTCTGTACCGTATAAAGAATACAATGATAGTTTTTCTACTTTCTGTAAATAACATCAAATATATGTATATTTAAATTGCTTGTGCATCCAGATATGATTATACCTGTATTCAATTTTTAGATTATTATTCGTTGTTTCATAGCGCTCACCATTAAACTATAGGGACAACAATGAATTGATTTTCCGTGTGGAGAATCTCTGGACTTGGGGAGTAACCCTTAAGAAAATAGGAGCACTACAACCTAAAATCTGCCGTGTCACCACTTCTCGACTGCATACTAATGAACTCCAAAAGAACATAGACTTCCCATCTAACAACCTAGAGCCTAGACACAATATTGAAATTAGAGTGGATCATGCATCTCCACTAACCTATTGTGTGGCCTTCACTAAATCTGTCTATGGTTGGTATGCTTTCCTTTAAAACCTAAGTAATCCTTACAATAAACTTCAAAGCAATGTCAAAGACAGTAATAAATACAAGAGTTAACACCAAGCCCCATTGAGTATACCTCCATTCCCACGAGTTTAGAATTTAAAGTTGTCATTAAGTATAGCATCAAAAACAGGAAATACTGGCATAGCAGGATAGTGTTTTCTTTTTCCAGGTTCATCATTATTTTTAGTCACAGCCTTGACTGAGAAATCAGTAAATATGAACCACCAAAATGAGAGAGTCAAAACAACAAAGTAAAAGATGCCTAGAGCAATAAACAGATTTTAATTCTTTTTTTAAAAAAGCATCCATCTCTCTAGTGTCTGTTTGTGATGGATGGTTTGAGAGAAGACCTCAGAACCCAGCAACATAAAAATATAACATCCAGTAAACAAGCACATCACCCATCAAGCTGGCTGGGCCTTCCTCACTGGGAGCATAGAATACTGCTCAGGGATATGGCAATGGGTCACTTGGACAGAGTGGTCACTGTGGGGGTGTCTCAGTGCATTACCTGTTTGTTTCTCCCTCAGTCATGTGGAAGAATGATCTGCACTGGCTCTTGATTTTTCAGAGTCAGAATATCCATATACACACTTATTTTTGCCATGACTATTACAAAATTCCTTTAGCAGTTTATATTTTCCATATTCAATTATATTTATTACCTTATGCCATGACAGCCTTATGATATAAGGGAGTTATCCACTATGATGATTGCAAACAAACACGTGTAAATTGAGAGGAAAAATAAATAAATATTGTATATCATTAGCAGGAAGTGAAAAACGATCAGGTTCTAAACACAGTTCTGGCCAAATCATATTCAGCCAACAATTATTCACTTCTCTGTGTGCTGCTCACCCATGATCTCATTTCCTCTGGGCTTCATCCGTCTCCCCCTCTACTGTCTTTAAGATGTTCTTCTCTTAAGACTTACATATAGAATCTCTATTTATTTTCATTTATTCCTTCTTCAGTCAACTTCTCAAAAATGTCTGTTCTAGTCTTTCCTATCCAACCCTTTCACTTCTTCTTTCAAAGTCTTTCTTCAGTTTTTACCAAATCAAACTGATTGAGTCTATTCTTGGACAAAATTTTTTCTTTTAGGAATTTCTTCCTGACCTACTGTGTTCCCTTATGAATTCTGTATCCATATATTAATAGAATTCCTGTCACTTTCTTGGGTTCATCAGGCAGTCTAATGTCAACCTAAGTATCTGTCAGAGAATCTGAAAAGCTATGAGCCTGCTGAGACCTGCATTTAAATGTTATGTAATGCAGATTGCATTACTGGTATATCTTAGCACCTGCGTCAGTCTGTAACGTAGACCAAATGCCCACTTTAGAAGTCTCGGGCACTGGAGAAGAAAGACATCAGAGTTAATATTAACTATTCCTGAAGAACCATTCATTCATTCATTCATTCATTTTTATTTATCTTAGTTATTGTTTCTCTAGGCCTATCCATCTCCCTCTCTTATCTACTAGAGTCCTAGAGTTAATGCTCTGGAAAGTATTCTTTCCAAGCTAGAAGAAAATAATTTACTAAGGCTTTTTGTCCAAAGGGTGAACAACATTCAGTTTGTGCTGTACTTTTATCCATGAAAGGTTGAAGTGAATGATATAAATGGAAACAGTCTGATGAAATCTGGGTACAGAGAATCTGACTCCAATTAAGGTAATAAATCAAGTACCTAGATGTCATTTTTCATATAACCTCAAGTATACTAAATAGAAAAGAGCCTGGAAGAAAGAAAATACAAGCAAAGAAGAGTTGCAATTATACAAAAAGGATGCCATAAAAGCTATCTACTTAAAAATCAAACTTAATTATAAGGGATTTTTTTTTTCAAAAACTCTTAAAAGATATTTTTATCTTTTTTATATAAATATATATACACATAATACATAATTACATACATATTATAAATTATGTACTATGACACATAATTATAAAAAGCTGGATTATGTTATATATTAAAAATGTATTTTAGAAGTATAAGAAAGATTTGACTTTTGGAGAGGGTCCACTAATCTCACATCAACTCTGATATTGACAAAGAAGGAATCTACAGAGCATAGTTTTATTTTATTTTTTTTTAATTTTTTATTTATTTATGATAGTCACAGAGAGAGAGAGAGAGAGGCAGAGACACAGGCGGAGGGAGAAGCAGGCTCCATGCACCGGGAGCCTGATGTGGGATTCGATCCCGGGTCTCCAGGATCGCGCCCTGGGCCAAAGGCAGGCGCCAAACCGCTGCGCCACCCAGGGATCCCCAGAGCATAGTTTTAAATATTAAAAATAGTGTGGGGTTCTTGCCCCTTTTCGATAGAGATAAATGACAAAATATCATTACACTAGAATTTATCTCTTAGCTTTTGCTGCATAACACATGACTCCAAAATCCAGTGGCTTAAGATAACCATCACTTATTTAGCTCACAATTCTGTTGCACAGTCCTACAGGTGTGATCAAAATTCTTTGATCTTGACTGGGATAGTTCATGTGTCTGGAGACAGTTGGTACATAGTCCAGGACTGCTGTAATCCCAAGAGGCCTCATTCACATATGTGGTGGTTGGCTGGCCATTGGCTGGGGCATCAAGCATGACTAGACCACATGTCTTTCATCAGCTAGTAGGTGAGCATAGTTGCTCAAATGGTGGCATTTTTTCCAATAGCACAAAGAAGCTGTGAAGCCTCTTATGGTTTGGGGTTTGAACTGGCACAATCTCACTACTGATAGCTTCTTTGATGAAAACAAATATTAAAGACTCCTTAGATTTAAGGAGTAAAGAAACAGATTCTGTGTCTTTTGGAAGAACTTCAAAGTATTATGGAGGCTATCATTTTCAATATAGCACATAGAGAATAGTAAAATCATAGAAATCCAAAATGGTATCAAAGGCTGGAAAAAAATAGAGAAGAAAAATTTGTATATGAAGCTATTTACACATATTTCAAAAAAAAATAGCAGATAATTTTGAGGTTTAAAGAATAACTTAGCTATAGTTATAGCTATTATGAAGCTAATGAGTGCAACAATTCTTTATAAGTGATATAGTTTTCACTGACAGCAGGCTGGTAATGTTATCATCTTTAAAAACCCAGTAATGGGACACCTGGGTGGCTCAGTGGTTAAGTGTCTGCCTTTGGCTCAGGGCGTGATCCTGGAGTCTCAGGATCGAGTCCCACATTGAGCTCCCTGCATGGAGCCTGCTTCTCCCTCTGTCTTTGCCTCTCTCTCTTTATGTTTCTCATGAACAAATAAATAAAATCTATAAAAGGTCAAATAAATAAACCAATTTAAAAAAAAACAGTAGTATAGCACGATTCCTTGCATGGCATTACTAAATAAATGAGGTAAATAATTTGCTCATGTCAAGCATATGCCAAGTTGCGTGTGTAGTATCTAGTCTAAAATGGTAAATAAACCAGTCCAAGTCTCCATCCTCTTGGACTATGTAGTCTACTGGGTGAGACAGATGATAAAACAAAGAAATAAACACCTGTCTGCCATATACAAAGACCAGTAGAATGAAAATAAGAGGGTTCTGGTGTAGAAATGGGAAGGAAAGGGTATAATACCTTTACATAAAGTGCTCCAAGTAGCATCTCTGAGGAAATCCCATGGTACTGGAGGCCTAGATAATGATTAAGGATATTATATTTAATGCTGCTTTAAAATATATGGTTGTATGAATGTATACGTAATCACATATATATGACTATTTATACACTAGTATATAACCTATAACTCTAATAGGTGACCACAGAAATGATCTAATCAGCTCCTTGACTTTATAGGTGAAAAACAATTGGAGTATAGACAAGAAGAAGAATTTGTTCACATCTTCACAGCAGTGGGGGATGATTTGGGAGCACGCCTGGGTCAGTTTGTACCTTTATACCAGTGTGCCCTTCCCCTCTTTATTCTCAAACACAGTTCTGCAGATGCCCTTTTTACCCATTTGCGGGTTAGTAAATGTTGGCAGAACAGTAAAGACTATTGATTTCAGGGATTTTGCAGCCTGTACTCCTCTTAGGGCAAGTACAGGCTGATAAAATATGGTGAGGGAACTGCAGGAAAGCATAGCAGTTAAAAGACTTCAGTCTAGGAGACAGTCTGACCTGGTTAAATCCAGCTCTGCAGTTAAATGAAATTAAATATAGCTGAATCCAGGAGCTACCTGGTCTCAGCCCTCTTTGTGCCTTGGTTCCCTTATCTGTAAAATGGGAGTAAAAACATTGATACTTAATTCATTAGATTAGCATGAGGATCAAATGATTTAGCAACTGCATAACACTTAAATAGTACTGACCCTTAGTACATCCCTATTAAACAATAGCGATTATTATTCTGTTATTTATTTATTTATTTATTTATTTATTTATTTATTTATTCTATTATTTATGAGGCCTGAAGTTGGAGCCCAGCCACCCTTTTGTAGCAATCTAACTGAAAGAAATGAAGGAATGAACTAATAGAGGTATTAGAATTGAGAAAGTTCTGACATTTCAAATAATACCATGAGAGCATATTGCCAGAATTATCCTCCTTTATTTTCAGGGAGAGTAAGTGTAATAATAATGATAGTAATAACCAAATTTGCTTTTGTTTTGTAAGTTCCCAGCTGAAATTTTAGGAATGAGAGACAAGACTTCAGCTAATGTAGATGCTTTACTTATTTTCATTTTCCTAGTGTCTTACCCTGTTTACTCTTCCAAACATTCATTGAAGGAGTAATAATTATATACAAAACTACCAACAAATCATTGTTGCCAAAGCTCTGTAAGAATTGAGTGATTGATGCCTGTCATTAATTCACATCCTAATCACAATGAGGACATTTTGGAAGCCAGATGGAGGGTGGGTGCAGTTCATGTATCTTGCTTTCCCACTGTACAGGCACACACACTCAGAAGCTGCAAATGCCCTTCCTGTATGTGATTGCTTGGGAGCTGTCACAAGTACATATTCAGATGTTATAATATTTTAGATTTATGTTAATATGTCACAGGGTTAACGTGAGAAGTCAGGAAGTGCCATTCATACATGACTTTGGTAACAACTTCCATCACCCCACCACACGTCTTGTCACATTCCATGCTGTTCTGGAACTGGCTTATGTTGCCACCTGATCTTAACACTCCACATTATCATCAGATTCCTCTTCAAGAGTCCCCGACATTCCTTAATTTCTGAGTTGTGCAGTCCATGTCTGGTTAATCATAACATATATCTTCCAAAAGCCTCCAGTCAATTTTGATTACCATCTGCTTCACATTTGAAAGTCATTCCTGTAATGGAGTGGCCAGACTGGCATGTGTTATACCAAAACCTTCATGTCAAAGTGGAGAAGCTAGTTTTGATAAACTTAATTGAAAGGCATTCTTTTAAAGGGACATTACCCTTGGCTACATATCTACATCATTTTAATTAGTTTTTCTCTTTGTTCTTTTTATTAGCTTTATTTATCCTTGAAACTCTTAAGTCAACCATGTTTTCTTCATAAAACTTCTGTGGAGACAGCAATACAGAGAACTTGAAAGGGAGGGAATCTAAATGTTTGAAGAACATAGTGAGACTTTCTGAATTTACCTATCTCTTTCTAAAAAGAAAAAGAAAAATCCCTATCATTTAGTCAGTAGTTAATTGACGTTGTACTAGGTGGGATGGGGACCATCCAACTTCCATTTGAATTATTCTCATCTTAGAGATGTTTCTCACAGTTTGAATGGCTAATACATCTATGGTATAATAATACATTATTATCACAGTTATTTATGCAATTTGTTCACCTTTGTTATTACTATGCTTGTTAGCATCATCCTGGCAAACAGAAAGCACTAAAACATTATTTCTTGTGATCATTATCTTAGTCCATTCAGGCTGCTGCTACAAAATACCATAGATTAGGTAATTTATTAACAACAGAAATTTATTTATTGATTTTGGAGGTTGGATGTCCAGTACCAGGACTTGACCAGAATGGTCAGGTGAGGAGGAATCTCTTCAGGCTCACAAACTACCATTGTATCTTCAGAAGGCAGAAAGAACTAGGGAGCTCCCTGGGGTTATAAGAACCGTATCTTTTATAAGAACCCTAATCCCATTCATGAGAGCTCCATCCTCGTGACCTAAGCTCCTCTCACATTATGCCCCAATTCATAATAACATCACATTGAGCATTAATTAGGATTTCAGCATATTAATTTTGGCAGACACAAACATTCAGACCATACCCGTTCTTCTCCTCTAAGTTTTATTTCCATCATTTTATATATGGCCATTTCTATAAATCTGGGGGATCACATAGAAATATATATGATAATTTGTGTTCTTAAAGAATTCCTGATCCTAACTGAAAGGAGGAAATCAGTTCAAACAAATCAATGCCAACAACAAAAGCTGCCTAATGAGCACTGAAACGGAAAACATCTATATGGAACAGGGAAACTTCTCTGGCAATCCATTGTAATGGACTTTGAAGATTTTCTTTTTGGGTCTTTCATTTTCTCCATAATTCCAATATACTGTTGAACGTCTATTATATGCCAGACTTTGAGCAGAGTCCCAGCCCTTCCCACCTTCTGGCAATACACTTCTCTGCAAATGGAGTCACTCAGAGCCTTGGAGAGGCTGAGCTCATCTAATGAAGTAAAAATTAACATAACTTCACATTCTAATGAAAAGGCTCCTCCAGGATATTTATACAATGAGTGAGGTGGAGAAGTACTCAATAGGGACTGACAAGGGTTCTCTTTTTCCATGAAGCACAGTCCTAAGAACAGTTACCTGGAATAACAACTTCCTCCTTAATCTCAGTAGATACCTCTATAATATTTTAGAATACAGCAAGTGTAAGGATTGAATGCAACACATTTTTACAAAACTGTTTAGTTGATGGAATTTCTGGTTTTCTTTTTTGACATCCCTTCAAAAACATCTCCTTCATGTCTCACGAGCAAGAGTTATGTTCGAGGGCTAAATCAACTACTCATAACTTCAGTGTTACGCCAAAACAATAATGTTGATTTGCTTCCTTCACTGTTAGCTGAAATGAGATAGAGAAATAGACTATTGGCCTTTGCCTAATCCCCATAGCCTTGTTTTGAATTTATTATAATTAATCTCATTTTATCATTTTATGGCACATTTTCCCAAAGGATATCAAGAAATCTAACAAAACCTAGGAGAAATGGCAAAATAGAATGATAATTGGTATTAAATGGATCATTCATTAAAGCATTCTGCTATTCTAGTTCATCTCTCTCCAGGTTTATTCTTTTTTTCCTACTCCCAAATGATGCCAATTATCTAAACCCAGAATAATAATTTATTAACCTTTATTTGTCACCTTATTAACTCAGTCCTTCCATTCTTTTTTTTTCCAAACCCTGCATCATACAGTTATCTTACATTCAGCAATACTTTTAATTATAAAATAACTTATAGTCTGTGAAAGCATCTATCAGTGTTCATTAATTTAAGTGGAACCTAAATCCAATTTTGACTTCTGCTGAGTCTTTAAACATGTATTTTTTTTCTGTCCTCTTTTTGGCCCCTCAAAAGGAATGAATTTTTTCTCCTCTTTGCTTTGCACTAATATTGGATTACTTCACAGTAAGATTCAAGTGACTTTTCTATGAGGTTTGGGAGAAAGTTCAGTGTATGCTTTGCAAGGAATCCTCCTGGCCTCATTTCTGCCATTTCCCTCACAATTTGGTTTTGCCTACCTAAAACAGTATTCTGTGTTTACAGAACATCCTCCTTTCAGAGGCTGTTATAAAAAAGGTGTTTAATTCTCCCTACAGACCTATTATAGGTCTGTGCCTCAGGTAGACATGTTAAAATAATGACTAGTTGAGGCACATTTTGAAAATAAGAAGTTTACTAGTTAGTGCATTATATAGTAACTGAAAAGTAGAAGAGAGCTAAAACTCTTTGACCAAAGAAGATGTGAATACTGCAATTATTCTCTCTTTTCTGCAGCTAGGCTATGGAAACATAACCTCATTGATCTCCTTGGAATAAAAGCCTTCCTAGCCTGCACAAAGTGGGTTCTTTCACCGCTCCAACATTTTAGTCTATACAGAGAACAAATGTTTTCCTGAGTGTCCAGGTGATCTATTGATGATCAGGTCACAGGTTCATTTATGCAGTGCCTTGCATTCTCAAAGTACCTATGTGGTCCTGATTTTAGATATCTCCAGCCCCATTATCTCCATAGGCTCACTTAGAGTTAATAAACATGTCCTTGGTTTCGATTGGGAAAACAAGTTAGTCACAATATTAGTGACTCCAAACTTCTAGTCTTCAAAGGAAAGTTTTCTAGACAGAAAAGAATTCATATCTCATCGTCCTGGGGATTCATGGGCGAGTTGAAAGAATGCTCATCACCGTCTCTTTGACCACTGTGCTTTTTCTTTTTCTTTTTTTTTTTTTAAGATTGTGTTTATTCATGAGAGACAGAGAGATAGAGAGAGAGAGAGAGAGAGAGAGAGAGAGAGAGGCAGAGACACAGGCAGAGGGAGAAGCAGGCTCCATGCAGGGAGCCTGATGTGGGACTCAATTCAGGGACTCCAGGATCATGCCCTGGGCCGAAGGCAGGTGCCAAGCCGCTGAGCCACCCAGATGTCCCGACCACTGTGCTTTTTTGATACTCATGGGCACACTCTGAAGGATGATGGAATTTGGTTAAATTCTCACAGTAGCTAGTTGGCTGCCAACCTAGGTTAATCAAGACAGTAAGACAGATGGTAAACATATCAGCATGGGCTATATGTAGATAGTATCCTCCAGTGTAAGTATGAGGAAGGGTCTCTTCAGGAGGAATTCTGATCACACAGATGAGGAAATCAACATTATAAAAGTGCATGATGGAGTTGAGGTTTTAATCCAGATTTACAGGGCTCTAAAATTAGACCTATTATGCCTATACTTTATTAATTTCCTAGCGCTGTTATAGCAAAGTGCTAAAAAAATTGTAACTTGAAACAAGAAATTAATGTCATATAGTTCCCCAAGCAAAAAGGCTGAAGTCAAGGCGCTGTCTGGGTCATGCTTCTTCTGAAAGTCACAGGGAAGAATCTTTCCTTGCTTCTTGTAGCTTCAGGTTTTTGGCAGGAATCCTCGGACTTCCTTGGTTTTCAGATGCATCACTTGCAGTGTCTGCTTCCATTGTTACATGACTGTTCCCCGCTGTCTTTTCTTATAAGGACACCCATCATATTGGATTCAGGGTCCACTTTCCTCCAAGATGACTTCATCTTAATTAATTATAATTGCAATGATAATATGTCCAAATAGGTCACATTCTGATTTCCTAGGGGTTAGGACTTGAACATATCTTTTTGGAGGACACAATTCAACCCATAACTTTTCCGATGTACTCCTGTAATGTCTTCAGAACTAACCGCCAGTCTGTTAAAAGCCTTTCTTGGCCTCAGGGAAGTTTGAGTTTGAGAGAAAGGGATTGAGAGAGATATTTCACTCCACATCACTTAGCTCATAACTATATCTGGAAATCATGGTATTTCATAAATACTAAAAAACATGCCTATATAAGCTAAACAAAATGTTTCCTTACTTGATTTTTAAATACTGTATCATATTATTCCTGGATTGTTTCGGAAGTGTTATCATGGTCTCAAAGCTGTCAGGGATCAGGGTTTGTGTTTCTTTGAAACACATTTAACCTAAAACAAAATAGAAGCTCTGTTCATACTTATGAATTTGAACCGTTTTCCATCATATTGGATTGCCAAAGAGGAACAAGGTAGAAAAGCAGGGCATGATCTGGGGATGTCCTCTCCACTTCTGCAGATATATCCCTTGGCTGTAGGCTCTTGATGCAGCACTTCTTAGAGAGTCTGGCCGAGTCTGTGTTCAGAAGGGAATGATGCCACACTTTCCAACTGAGCCAGAGAAGGACACTGAGTGTACAGTCCCATGAGAGTAAGTCAGTCTACTTGGCCCTAGCCCGGAAGAATCTTTGGTCATGATTTACTAAGAAAGGAAGTTATGACACTGTTGTATTAGTCAAGTTTCTCCAGAGGAACAGAAACAATAGAAGGTTTCATATATTGTTTCTGTTAGCAGAGAACTAAGAATTCAGACAGACCCATATTAGAATATCAGATCTTCTCATTACCTGGGAACTCTGGGAGCATGGCTTGACCCCTATGAGCTACTAACTCCTTACATGTAATATAGGAAATTAATAAATTCTTAAAGAGTTATTTTGAATAATATTTGAGATAACAAAACAATACACTGAAAATATGCTCAGATCCACACCCCTAGTATGCAGTAGAACTAATATTCAAAATCAATGTTTATTTAATTACTTAGCCTATGTTCTGAAACTTAGCCCATGTTCAGCAAATGACAGCCTGCAGGTCAAATCCAGCCAACTGCTTGCTTTTATACATAAAATTTTATTAGAACAGTGCCATGCCTATATTTTAGAATGTATTACTTACCACTTTTTCAATAGGAGAGTTGAATAATTATGATATAGACATATAGCTTAAAATATTTACTATTTGTTTTATTGAATCACCAGTTTGCCAACTCCTGGTCTAAGAGATCTCATTATCCCTCACTGGGGACTCTTATGACAATGTTTGAATTAAAAAGATACAGAAAAATAATATAATAATGCTGTGTCAGTGTAGTTTCATCAATGAATGTGCCATTCTGGTGTGGGATTTTGACAGTGGGAGAGGTTGTACTTCGGTGGGGACAGAAGGTAAATAAGAATACCCTACTTTCTCTTCAATTTTGTAATGAACCCAAAAGATCTTGAAAAATAAAGTTTTTTCATTAAAAACATATATACAAAACTCTGACAACAACAAAAAATTGAAACCAAAAAGCCAATAAAGGAGTTTACTTATTTCGGTACCTGGTCCATTCTCTCTATAGAGTAACTAGAAATCATATTTGGCAGCAATTCAGGTAAATAGCACTTCTAGACACATTCTATTTTTCTGGGAGATTGCTATTCTCATAATAAATTATTTTAATATGTCCATACTGGTGTAAGTGTATACCATTTTTTTGTGTTATGACACACAATCTAATAATAATACAACTAATAATAGTTATGTCATTATGAACAAGTTGTCACTCTTAGTTTGACAAGGATTGCTCTGTCAGGGACAGATGGACACTATATTCTGCTAACCAATTGCTCTTTTCTGCACTGTGTCTTAGAAATGTAGCATTCTGTGGATGACTGGGTATTTTAGTACAGCCACATATGATTTAACTGCCTTCTAGTAATCTGAGCATTGTGTCTCATCAAAAATATTTTTAAAAATCAGCCACCTGTGGATTTTAAAGAGGATTTAAAAAAAAACTAATATCTTTTATATGCTCACATAAGTATTTCCTGACAAATTTATTAGAATAAGGAAATTCAAACCATCCCTACCATCCAGATTTAATAAAATCACATGTCCAAAAAAACAGAAACAACTTCTCATTGAGTTACTGCAAAAGATATTGCTTAACCTGTCAAATTTATTTTTTTCAAATCAAAGTTTAAAATAATAAAATAAAATGTCTAAAAGTTAAAGAAACAGTTAATGAATATCTACAAATTTGCAACTGATATTCATATGATAAAATTTCATAAGGGTTAATTGATTTTCCACATTTTATACTGAGGAATAGTATATGGTACATGCTGAAAAATTGACAAGTTTGATTCCAAAGGTATACATGGACATATATAAACCCACCTACCCACCCACGCACCCCCCACACCCACCCACCCCCATATATATACAGCATAGCCTAATTATTCTGGTAGCAAAGGTCAAAAGGGCAAGGTGGTCACAAGTTAGCAATGGGGTGGAGGATTTGGATGAAACGTGGACCTAAATTGCTGTGTTACATTACCTCGTTGAAATCTTATTGCTAAAATTTTGCACTGCTAGGCAGTAAACTAGAAAAAAAGAAATTGAGAAAGTGTTAATTTTTAAGCAAGTTTGACAAAGATTGAGTTTCATATGACAAATATTGTCAGCAAGACAGGATTCTGTCAGTGGAAGAAGTTTAAACATTAACAATTTCTGTCAGGCTGTTGACACAATCATGGCAGACATTTCCCAAGATGCCGAGATGACTGCTGGCATTTGTCAACAATCCTGTCACAGTGACAGCAATAAGACCATGTCTGGAAATGTGACAGTTTTGGCTTTGTGCTCCCCTGAGCAATAGCCCAGGTGTTCAGAGAAAGTGTGGGAAAACCCATATTTCTGCATTGTCATTCGAACACAGAAAACACAGGAGGAAAATGAGCTGTCACTCCAATTCCCATGATGCCTTGCTGCTTAGCATAACTCTACCGTGCGGCCCTGGGTCCACTGGTCCATACTCTGACAGATAATTAAGAAAGCAGCAGCTTTTTCTAGACGGCTCTTCCTCATGATTTGCATTTTAGCCAGAGGCGACCAGTTATAAAAAAAACATGATGGAAAGATGGTAAGAAGCCAATTAGATGGATGGATGGCTGACTGACAGCTCTCTGGTATTACGACTCCAGATTTCAGACTACATAGCCTGGCAGTTTTCTACAAGAACCAACTTTTTTGCAGGTTGGTAAAGCTGTTAAATGTGGAACTATATATAGCACTATATAATTTTTGCAAAGTTGTACATTTTCCTTAAATAAGCATGTATTCTTTTCAATCAGGGTTTGCATTAAACAAGTTTTCACAATTTAATCACAACTTGTGTCACTAAATTTAGCAATATTAAAATTCTAGACAACTTGTGGGCACATTAGCTGTGCCAGGAGAGAAGTGATTAAAAAGCTGAGAACCACGTTGAGCCAGCACAGATAAAGTGAACTAATAATTAGAATGTCTGTGCAAATATGCCTTTGGAACTTTGAAATGTACATTGTTTGGTTTGAAGGAGCTGAAAGCATAAACCCTAAACTTCCTCTCCATCTTTAGATTCTACACACATATATTTGCCTATTATCCTTGTTCAAGGTCTAATATATGCTTGTGTGTCTGCTACTTCAGCTAATTTTGAAATAAGAAAAATAAACTGTTAGACTCAAGCTTCCAGTTTGGCCGTGATATTCTATAGCCTCTAGCCAATGGGAATTAACTCTTCATAATATTGTCTAATTTGGAACCTTAACCACTGTTTCTTGTGTGTTGCATGCTGTGATGTGTATGTTGTATATACACATCCACAGACACACATACACACACACACACACACTCATACACACAGTTATACTTTTTTAGAAGCCAACCGTTTGCTATTAGAGCAACATGTCTCCATCTGTAGTTTAAAATGAGAGAATTTTGCTTTCAAATGTAATGATACCTCAGATTTGTTTGGCATTTTGAAAGAGTCAGGGAAGGCAATTATTTTACTATAAACTGATTTTTCAGTAAGGAGCATTAACCCTGCAAAGGTATGCTTTCTTACTGTGGGTAGTGGATCTTCTACAAACTGAAGGTGGATATGAAACCAATAGTGAGTCTGAATGCTTTTAATCACTGAAATCAAATAAGGTGCATTTCAAAGTTCCATGTTTATCACCCAGTTTCTATTTGATGTTAAAATCCACAGAGAAAGCATGAGTAAGAATGTACTATCATATGCATTAATCCTTCCTTTTTTTTTTGCTTTTTTGACTATACTGGTATTTATCGCTTTGCTTTTCCTTTATATTGTTGTTAGAATAAGTTTATTACGTTTACAACCATTCTAAAAAGTATTGTACCTGTACATACTTAGAGAGTTTAAATGGAAGTTCAGGGGAGTAAGGACAGTTCCATAACTTACACCCCAAATTAGAGAGGAATAAATGCATGTTGTCTTTCATTAGAAGCATTAAGATTTTTCCTGTAGATATAGTGCAATACCAATAGAAATAGGAATCCTCTTGAAGATATTTTATAATTTTTTTAAGAAACATTTCCTCTCAACAGTGGAATCCCTTATAGAATAAAAATACACTTTTATGATTCAACATTTGCATTACTTCCTCATTTTTATTTTAAAGAGAAAAATACTAAAATATAAAGTGCCCCCATAAAGTAATTCTTTAAATAAGATAAAATCTTTGCTAATTTGGCTGAATACTCCTGCTCAGATTTTGGCTGGGTATTTTTTCCCCCATATCCTCAACTTACACCAGCCATTCATACTTTCTGTGGAAATTTATTTCACTTTTGGATTCTGTAACTTATGACACAATATTAATGCACCCTATTTTCTCAAGCTTTAGGACAATTATGTCTCTTTGAAAAATAATTAGAATTGAAACTTGAGGAATAGTGTATTATAGACAGATTTCAAAATGACAACTCCCCTTCCTATGCAAAACTTATTTTGCTTCTAAATCTGTATTGAGAGAAATTTCCATTTAAGGGGATATCTGAAGAAAAATATTTATTAAAGTGAAGTCAGTTCTGAAAATGCTAGTTTTAAAGGAAACCTATTGTATCACTGGAGGGGAAAGAGATATATTTGTAAGTAAAAGATAAAATGTGTTGTCATCAAAACAAAAAGACACCTCACCGTAAGACTTGTAGGGTTATGCCTGGAAAATACAATAAAACTCCGTGGATCTCAATGTTAACATCATGTTCATGTGAAACTCATTTGCAATTTGAGTGGTTGGAATTTGAACATAAAGAGCAAAGAGAAAAATACAGACAAGGTTCTTAAAAATTGTTTTCCTTTAGTGTATCTGTATTTATAATTGAATATTTTATTATAGATGTGCTTTGTCAAATTTAAAATAGAATATTCTGATAGCACGTAATGCATGTAGGTCTGCCTCTCTGGTAGATATATGCAAATAATGATTTGAGATACATTTTGAAAATAACCAATTTTCTCTTCAGTGCATTTTATACTAAGTAAAAAGTAAAGGAAGGAAAAACTTAGGTAAAAATAACTGAAGATGTGAATGTCAAAGTTATTTTCCTGGGCTTATGGAAATATAGCTTCATTGATCTCTGTGGAATATATCTTAATAATTCTATACAAAACTAGATCTTTTGTTCAATATTTATGATCAATTTCTATAAGTAAAATAACAATTGACCTTGAACATTTTGTAAACTATGTCACCAAGAAATAATGATGTTTAGGGTTAAATATTAAACATTAAAAACCACATCATTAAGGAATAAATGTCATTTATGTGGAACTGCTCTTCGGTACCTCATATACTTTTCTAATTCCCTAAACACCCAAAGGCCCTTGCAAACCACCAGTTACAACACAGATGTGAAATATTTGCTTCCTTTTCTTATTGAGTTTGGAGCACTTTCCAGAAGCCAACATATTACTGAAGATCTCCCCATCTTCCCTGATCTGGAATGAAGTCTGGCAGTTCAAATATACTGTATATAGTATATAGTATATTATATATTCTGATATATATATACTCTTATATATATATGTGTATATATATACATATATATATATATGTATATATATATATATATCAGAGTGAGAGAGAAAGGAGAGAAACACGAGCCCTGAAGGGATAGCAATACTAGGGGAAAAAGAAATCAGCAATGATTCTTTGTTATACCATGATACCATGCTCATAAACTGTTCAAAATCCCATTAAAATGAATGGTTTCAATTAAATTTAAAAGTCCACAATATTAAGACATATACAGAAACACCAGAGCCTTCCCAAAGACTAGAGATGTGTGTAGATCCCAACAGTAAAACAAAACTTCCCCTCTCTCCCTGCATTCTGATGGTCTTTCTCTTAAATCTCTTTTTAGGCATTTCACTGTCTAGTCTGTGTAACAGCTAACTGTAACCATTTCAAAGGCAGGGGCTGCATCTTACTTGTGTTTTTATCCTTGAACAAAAAATATCAGCTCATAGTAGAGACTCAGTTAATAGTGAGTGAACTCAGTGCTTTGCAGCCATTAGTCAGTTGTCATACCTATAGCAGGTTAACTGCTCAGTTGGTTACTTCCATGTGCTCAAGTTGTGACCAGCCCTGGTAGTTTTACTGTGTTTCTCATGAATAACTAAGCCAAGTTAAAGTATGTGACTTGATTATAGAAAGAGTGAATCAGAAATAATGGGCAGAGCAATGCATGTACTAGGCATCATCATCACATGATAAGCATAGGAATATTATAATAACTACATCATAATTCATCATCTACTGAAGACTATTGACTGACCTTCTATTCCATAGAGAACCATATATACTGCTTTCCACAGCAAAACTACTCTGTGTCTATAAGTAAAGATAGTAGAATATTGGCAATTTTTTTTTATCATTCAATCCAAGTTTGTCTACCCAATCCTTCAAAACATCCTCAAAAGGTAAATATTTTAATTCTCATTTGCATATGAGACATCTAAGAAGTTAGTTAACTTTACTTGGTGTAATATCTAGTATGTGGCAAAATAAAATTTGAACTGAGAGCTTTCTGATTCCAAAGCTTTTACTCTTCTGCTGTGCCTGACTTCCTGATCATAAAAATAATAATTTAATCCAGTCATTAGCGTAATAATAGGTTCTAGTTTAATGTGAGCATTTCTAGAAAAAAACCTAAGGTTAAAGAATTAGTAGAGTCGTGTACCTTTGTGTATGGACACCAACTTTATTTCATTGTGTTAACCTTCATGCTGTAAATACACAACATAATTTTTCTTATAATCTGTAGAGGCTCAAGCTCCTGGAGAGGGGGAAAAATTGGATTACTGATCCTGTTCATAAACCAAATTAAGGAGATAAAGAGAAACCATAAGGGAATACAATACAATCTTTGTCCTCTTGGACCTCAAAATCCATTTTAAAAAAGACAGAAGTAACCTTAATAGAATATTTGATACACAACAGTGTAATATTCTGAGAACTAAAGTTCATTGATTGCCCTGAGAAAGTAACAGGCTGCCTCTGTGTTAGGTCTTGTCAAGTGACTACACGTTTAGGCTGACTGAGATAGGAAAGGGATCACTTAAGGTAAGAGAGACAGCATGAGCCTGGTTAGGTAAGAATGAGGGTGGTAAATCATCACATGTATCTAGACCATACAGGGAAGGCTGCAAAAGCAACATTGCAGGAGAGGCTTGTAGAAAGATGAGTATGTTAGGAAATAATCCTGGACAATCAGGCTAGAACACAATAAAGGGGACACTTTGTTGCTAGGCTAAGAAGCACTTTCTACTGTAGGTAGTAGGATGCCATCTATGAACCATATTATGATGTGGCTGGTTTTGTGAATTAGGATAATAATTTAGCAACATGGAGCAGGGGTGGAAAGTGAAAAATTTGACAAAAGAGAGACGAGTGGTGGTACTGGTTTGATTACAGGGATGATAACTGAGCTAAAACTGTGACAGTAGATTATATAGATAAAGGTTTCATTATAGCCAACCCTGGTTGGTTAGAATCAAAAACACCTTCCCCCCCCCCTTTTTTTTTTTGCAATTTCCTCCAGTTTTTTAAACAATGGTAATGTCTTTACTTTTATTAGATTTAGGTTCTAAATGTGCTAGGAATTGATCAGTTTGGTTGTTAAGCATAGTACTCTGTCACCAAGGAAAAGTCAGAGCAGAAGAGGAAAATGTTTCAGTATTTTCTTTTCCTTGGGGAAAAATTATTATATTAATATTAATTTTTCTATTTTTATTTTTTCAACAGAAGGTCATACATATGCTATTTCCGAGTTCACAGCTAGCCCCTCGCTACTCTAGTTGTGGGTGTTATTGCCAGACTGCGGAGCTGCACGAGAATTGACTTGAGAAGCAAGGAGATTATTCATGCACCCACACACACTGTTATCTCTGGAAACTCTTAATCAATGCAGGGCAAAAGCCAGTCAGCACAAGTGAGGTTAGAGCACTCGGGCTGTTCAGTGGGAAATGAGGAATTAAAACATGATTATTAATCAAATTGGAATATAAAATAAAGAGTACATTCCAGTAAAGAAGATGAGGAGGATAATAGAAATAAATAAAAATTTACCTACTGAATCAGTTGCGATATTGTGTCTTGTCCTTGAAATGCCAAAGACATTCTAATAAGCTTTGAGGGGAGGGAATGGTTTGGGGGATTTATACTCCATCTGTGTTTTGCTTTTGCAGATATGCTAAAACAGAAGTTCTTAAACACTGGGAATGTCTACTAAGTATACCTGGGTATATAGATTAAATCCTCTTGTGGAAAATTGAGCCAGAATTTTTAAAAACCTATATATGAGCCAAAAAATAAATTCTAAATGGTAATCAATGGCACAGTAATTATGAAGAAAATAAATGATGGATCAAAATTCTAGTTACAAACATTAGAACTTAGATTGCAATTTTGAACATGATAATGTAATTTACCTAAATATCTAAAAAAGTCTTTAGTATTAAAAACATCACATCTAGCTAATAATGATTTATTTGATGGCTAATTTGAAGAAGTGTTAGTTGTAAATACATGCTTGCTCTGACTTCAGGATGGTATTGCAGTTCACATCAAAAAATCAGTGATTTGCATTCAGATACAAACTAGTAATCTGAAACATTTTATTTTATTTCTTTTAGACTGTGCCTATCAAGTCATATTTCTTCATTTCCCTCAACCTTTTGTGTATGTCTCCTATCTTGTGTTTTTATTCCATATGTTTATCATATAGTTTGTGTGTTTTTGTTTTTAGTCTAAAACTTTATTTTTTATTTTTTAATTATTTTTTTAATTTAAATTCAATTTGCCAACATATAGTATAACACCCAGTGACTGTGTATAGTTTGTTTTTTGTTTGTTTTTCCGTCAATATCTAGTTAGTTTCTGGATAGTTTTTTTTTTACTGCTGAGATTTCAACTGTCACCCACACCTGGCCTCAGTGTTCAATAACTTACTATCAGCAATTACTGGAAAAGATAGCATACCACGAAAATTCAAATTAACCTTGGAGAATTCTTTTTAAAGTACCTTGACATTTCCTCCCCAGATACATGCATCCTCACACATTGCTTTAGCTCTTTCTCACTTCCAGACTTCTGGATCAGAGCAGACAAATACCACTGTGCTTCTGGACAGACTCTATAAACCAAACCACCTTATGCAGAACAGCATGGTAGCCATTGTCTGAGCTTAACACACATTGGCTTATTCTGCTTTTCTCATAAGAGACGAAAGTTTTCCAAAGATTACAGGGAAAGTTACACCATCACATAAATACTTCAACTTCAGGAAAACTAAAGTTGAGAAGTACAATTAGCATCAAAAAGAGTTCTGTTCTGTCCCAGCTCTCTTCTTTTTGTCCCCCCCTTTTTGTCATCTTCAAATTTGTCTGAAAGATAGGAACACTAAAGAATGCTTACATTGATAGAAGTCTATCAACAGTTTTGTGTCTTTCCTTTTCACTGCTCAGAGGTAAAATACAATTTTGTGCCTTTAAAAAAGTGAAATTATCAAATATGCTTAACTTTTCTATGTGAGTAAACCTCATATAAAAAGTGTGGACTACAAAAGGAGCACAGTATAGTTCATTCACTTTCCACAATGCTTTAATTTGAAAGTATGAGCACTTGCTCCAAATATATGATGTCTCCTAGTGAGTAATTCACTCATTATTTTTAGTGTTGTTTGAAATTACTTTCAGGTGACTCGGTAATGTTAACTTCTATATTAACATAGGAGACCTTGAACTTATTTTCATGATACCTGCACAGAGTTACTTTTGTTCAGAATGGTTAAAATATCCTAATATTGCTTTCTCTTTTTTGGTTACAGATCACTTCATTTTCCACATAATGAGTATATTACAGTATTGCAGTATTTATCAAACTTGAATAAAATCTTTACCCACTTAAAAAAATAGCTAATTCTCAGAGCTGTCCAGTTTTAACACAAACCACTTTATTAATTATATGCCATAAACCTAAAATTGGAATGCATTCTTTACAGTACAATGCTAAAAGACAAATTTATATATTAAATAAAAATGAATTTAGAAATAAAAAATAGAAGTAATGTATTTCACATGACTGAAGAAGTTATTTTCCTGTAAAAAAATTGCTGCCAGATACATGAATATAATAAGCTATGGTAGGAGATTATACCCTGAAGTCCATGTGATGATGTCATCCTGTCACCACTTTTTCTATTTCAATTACCTAATGAAAGTGGTTTGTATTTTGTACCTTGACATTTCACCTTCAACTTGTCATAAATGTATTGTTTGCTTATTAAGCACATTCCATCCTGTCCTTTTCTCATTACCCCAAGGTTATTGAAGAGCTATCCTTTTCTTTTTTGTGATCATAAACACAAAAGTACACATAGACATGGAAATTACAGTAGTGAATTATGAAGGGATCATTGAAATGTCCAAAATAGGCTTATACAAACATATTTTGAGATTATCATTGAGAGAAATCCACAAAATATGGACATTTATATAAATTACTTATAAATCTTAAGATATATCCATTGAACCTCAAAGATAGATATGTTTACTCTAATTTGAGAAATGTTGAAGTAGATTAAGCGGGCTGGTAGCAGAACAAAAGTTATAAAATCTTTTCTAATATTCATCTTTTTCTTCAAACCACTTATGAGGTAAGGTAATAAACTGGTAAATAATAAAACACAAAACCAGTAATTTTACCAAAATTTTAACTTGGAAATCAAAATATTTAATGCTAAAACTGGTAATTTTCCCTAGATCTTTGTAATTCTGCTACAGTGTGGATTCTATTTTGAAATTAGCTTTAAAGATTTATTTGTTTATTTGAAAGAGTTAGAGAAAGAGTGGAAGGAGAACAGCAGAGGGAGAGAATCTCCAAGCAGACTCCCTGTAAAGCAGAGAGCCTGACATGGGTTTCATCTTACAACCATGACATCATGACCTGAGCTGAAACTAAGAGTTGGATGCTTAACCAGCTGAGCCACCTAAGTGCCACTAAAATTAGCTTTAATGAAAAGTCAAGGACCTCTGAATAATTAAACAAAATATTTTATATACTAAGTTATTGCACTCTAGGACAGACATTGCACTCAATAACAAAAGAGGCACTTATTGATAAAAACTTTTCAGAATGCCCAGAAAAAGGAGTTCATATGAAAAATGTGAGTTCATCTTCCAAATGACCACCAGAGTACAGCCCTCTTTAGTATAAAAGGAGCTTCTTTTGAATTAAATTTTGTGATACAGTTGATAAAAAATCTAACATGAGCTCATAATGTTTTGCTAGACCATACAGGCCTCCTTGCTGTTCTTGCTTCAAGACCTTTGTACTAGTTTTTCTTGTGGCCTACAAAGCTACTCCTTTAAATATGCCCATAGCTCACTTCCTGCAGTGTCTTTTTTCTTTATTAACCATCCCAGACATGTCTTTCTTGAACTCATTATGTAAAATAACACTGCCTCTATTTCTTGTTCTCTTCATTCACTCTAGTAGAGTTTGAAGCTACAAGGAAAACATCCGCAAAGAGTCTATTGTGAAAAACAACTTCTTAAATATGTAAAATCAGAATGAGGGTCGCATTGTACATTGATAGGATAGGGGTATCATTAAGGTACAGTAAGAACTCATAGTTAGAGCTCTTAATGAAAGTTTGGAACAGATTTTCTGAAGAGATGATGTTTGGTCTCATAAAGAATGGCTCAGACTTAGGACTAAAGTCGGCTAGAGTTAATAGTCAGAGTAAATATCAGAAGTGAAGAAATGGATTTGGGACACAGTCTGAGGAAACCATATAGAGTGGTAAAGCCCAAATCTGGAGGGTGGGAAATGACACTTGGGGATGAGTTTTAAGATACATATGTAGATATGTCCCCCATCTGTGATGATTGTCCAAATCTATAGCCCTTACAGAAGGGGTATTCTTCAGGCTTCATGTTTTTTTAAAGATTTCTATTTATTTATTCATGAGAGACACAAAGAGAGAGAGAGGCAGAGACACAGGCAGAGGGAGAAGCAGGCTCCATGCAAGGAGCCTGATGCAGGACTCTATCCCAGGACTCCAGGATCATGCCCGGAGCCAAAGGCCGGCACTAAACCACTGAGCCACCCAGGGATCCCCATCAGGCTTCATTTTTATATAGCCACATTGCCTTCATCTCCTTCAAATTAGTTAGGAACAGGTGACCAAATCAGGAGGCAAATGATGCTATGGAACCATTGTATTGAATTTGCATTGACCAATCAGATTCTCATTCTCAATAATTCAAACTGCAAGACCTGGAGAGAGGTGAAAAGTGATTTAGTGGAAGGGTTTCAGCAGAAGTGATGTTAAGTCAATGCCACATACAAGCTGAAATTATGGAGGGCATAAATTAAGAGTCAAATATAGGAATAGGAAGTAGTCATAAGGAGACAAGAAAAATTTGAGGCAACACAGAGAGAGAAAAAGGGAATATATCAGTTCCCAACTTCCAGTTTCTCACATTCGATCTCTCAACTCTAGCTGAAGTTTGCTTTCTGATTATAAATATTAGTTCGACTATAAGTTATCCTTTGCAAATTGTATATAAATGGCATTTCTTTTGACACAGTTCTATGGTACCTAAAGTTGGTACATGCAAACTAGTTCCACAGTCCAACGCTAAGAGGAAGAGACAGTGGACTTTCAGAGAGGGATTCAAAAACTATTTTTTTCATCCCTTAGCAACTCACACACCTTAGATGCATTGAAGGTAAAGAGAATATATTTTGAGGTAATTATCATATAATGGAAGTTTTCTCTCTCCATGGAGTTGGGATAGGATGTGCCTCCTCTTTACCTCAAGTCTAGCAAAATGAGCTTTTTAAAAAGAGATTTTATTGATTGATTTGAGAGAGAGAAAGCAGAGAGAGAGAGAGCACATGGTGGAGGAGGAGGCAGAAAAAGAAACAGACTCCCTGCTGAGCAGAGAGCCTGACATGGGGCTTAATCCTAGGACCCTGAGGTCATGACCTGAGCTGAAGGCAGGTGCTTAACCACCTAAGTGACTCAGGTGCCTGAGAAATGAGCTTTTAAGGACCTTATCAGAAAAACTAGATATGTGTTCTACTGGTCTAATGAACACAGGCAACTGATGTCAGAGTTATGTCTAAAAATTATACAGATGAAAGGCAATAAATGAAGCTGCCTTTTAGTTGGTCGATAAAGAGGGCTCAAATGGCAGATAGGTGCTCTCCTATCTGAGGCTGGTTTAAGGTACATGTCTGCCAAGGCCCAGTGTGTAAACTGTGTTGAGGTATTATACTTAGGTATAGGTGTTGGGTCATTTAAAGAGAGATCAGCCCAAGAATCTTCCTGATGAGGTATTGGAGCACCAAAAGAAAAAGGCCAAGTGGAGTGAATGCCCAGAGCCCAAAGGAGGGATGAAAAGCAGGTAGCTGAGAGAGAGTCCTTATGGGTCATCAAAAAGTTCTTATGGATGTATTGGTGAGTAGTTATCAAACACATACAAGAGATAAATACTGAAATCCACCCTAAACACCTACAATTGTCGAAAAGAAGCAATGAGAAATGAAATCTTAGTCAGCTAAGATTTTTCCTGCTTCTATCTCTTCTCTCTTCCAGACTTCAAGCTTAGAGGAAAGAGAAGGCCTAACTAGTTACCAGCTGCTGGGAGAGGCCAGGAAGCATAGCACACAGAGTAAAAGAGACAAGGCAGAAAGCTCATCCACCTGTCACCTCCAGGCCAGAGTTGGATGACAAGAAGAGCAAAAAACATTGGCCTTTAGCCAGAACTAAACTTCTTTGATACTGAAATGAAACTATTCTTAGGAAGAAGAGTTAGTGGAGAATTTCTCATTCTACAAGTAAACAAATAAGCTCTGGGTTCTACCCAAGATTTTATCTGGGATGTCTTTGGTCAGGTTCCCTAGAAGCAGAGCCCAAGATGGGATTCTTGTCTACATGATATTTTGGGATGAATGGTCTCAGGAGAAAGTGATCGGAGGCAGCAAGGGAGGGGAAGAGAAGAAAGTTAAACACGAGAATGAGCTCAGATCTCAGATCTTGTCCTACAGGGAAGTTCTGAAGCACAAAAATACCTTTTAATGTTGGTCTCACCTTCACTTATGGCTGTAGTCTGCCAGGAGAAGGTGACAGGACATCTGGGTGGGGAACTGATAGAACATATTATATGATGAGAGAGAAGGGGAAGAATTCAACCCACAGAATGGATTTGAATAGGAGAAAAGGAAGAGCTGTATTCTAATTATATCCAATGAGTTCCATTTATGCAATAACCATTTCAGTTACAGAAACGCATTCTACTTAATTGAACTAATAGACCTAATGTTTTCATTTTCTATTCTTTAAAACTAAAGAACATTGCCTAGAATAAAATTGACAAGTTACATAATGATCTTTACCAGTTAGGACTGGGGGGAAACAGACAACATTCCCTCGATATTGGTAAATTGGAACAAGTAAATAGATGAATATAGCATTTCATTGATTAAAATCACTTGCTATTGTTAGTCTCATTGCTTCTGTAGTCACAGTAATGAACTTGATATCTCTGCAAATAGGACTCACAAAACTAAAGATCTGTAGGCAGATAGGCAGAGCACAAATGTGGTAAATTTAAATAAGACCTGAGAAAAATTATAATTAAAGGAAGGATTCATAAAAAAGTTTCATTTATTTGCCTTTATGGATTTCAGAGTGCAACAAAAAAAATCTGCAAACAATAAGAGAAACAATTTTTTCAAAGTATTACACCATACATTTTGTCATGAGAGGTAATGTCATATTTTCTTTTTCTCACCCAATTTCAAGTCTCTCTGAACTTTGAATTATAGCACTTGGTGACTGACTCTCTTGAGTAAGATGTCTTGTAAAATTCACTCAAAAGAAGGTTATATCCAAGCTTACACTTGAAAACAGTTGGCATTCGCTATTCTCCTTTGTTTCAAAGTATTTTATCCACTCAGGGATGCAAATTAGGCACTGGTCTCCCCCCATAAAAACTGTCATGGTGTCTATTGTCCCAATGAAAGCCTGTTTTATTCATTCCAACCATGAGGAGTCAGGCTAATCACAGCTCCCAAGCCACAGTAATGTGTTACAAGAAGAGAACTTAGAGTCCTATAAGGCCTTGTATTGTCTCCTGGTTGCTAGCACTACTGCAGGTGCTTTGTTGCCACAAAGCTTGGAGGACAAAGCTGTGGCACCAGTAACAAGCAAAGACATAACACAGATGGCAGAAAAGGGTTTTAATGCAAGAGGCCAGAGAGTGATACTTTGGGGCAGGAAGGTTCTTGCTACAATTTCTGTTTGTTCTTGTTACAATTTCTGTTTTAGACAAACTGTAGTGAGGGTACCAGAGCTTAGTTAGACAGTTTGGTTTTGAGATAAAAGTCATTCTGATAAGAATATTTGGGTTACAGCCTGGATCACAAAGAGTCCTCAGAGTGGCAAAAGAGGATCACACATAAATCCTAATTGGATGACCTGACTGAACAAGGAGAAATCCAGAGTTCTAAGAGCTCAGAAAAATAAGAAAGAAAAAGACCAAGAAGGCATTGAAATATGAAGATAAAATCAATACAGAATTGCCTAGGAAATCAATAAGAGGGATAAAGGACGTGCAGGGGATGTGAAATATGTGTTCTGTCTCCTGTACAAGTAAGAAATCTGGCAGCATGTTTTGAACATGCTGCAATGCTGTAATTAAAGCTCAAGGGAGAACAGCGAGAAGGAATGTTAATAATCAAGTGAAAAGATGCCACAGCAATAAGTGGCTCCTTGTCAGGAAAACAGTTTCATAGGCAAATCTTAAGTTAAATATGAACTCATGAACATAGCCAGAAAAGAGATCGATAATTTTGTCTGTGTATTTGTGGTAGTAGGTATTGGGGCTTGTTTTTAGAACCATAACCCAATAAAAGCATCATCTTTCAGGAGGCCAAAATAATTCACTCATACAATTACCACAAGCCTGATGATCATGGCATTGTCTCAGGGTGTACTTCAAAGTAAGAGATTATTTCCTCTCAAATTCCCAGGGTATCTGCAAAGGGACAGAACCCCCAAGAGTCAGTTTCACATCACTAGATGCATTTATAGAAATCCAGCGATTGATATTTATACTTACTCTGTCATGTACTAGATCGAATAAAGCAATTTTTAAAAAACCTAGAAAAGTGCACATATACATACACACACAAAAGCTTCTTGATGATATGGAATATATATATGTATATGTATATATATATATTCTATTCTATTCTATATATATATATAGATAGATAGATTTTTTTTAACCCTTTGTTACTGATGGTTGTGGTTGCTTCTTCCCTATGCCTTTGTCTCTCTGATGGTCCAAAGCCCCTCCAGGATAGCACAGTGTTTAGGTTCTGCTGAGCCAGAGGCAAGGGAGACAATTGGCCTCCCAAGTCTACCCCCAACTCAGTCTCTCCCTTGTCCCCACCCCATCATATATATATATATATATATATATATATATATATATAGAGAGAGAGAGAGAGAGAGAGAGAGAGAGATGCTCAAAATAGTGTTACTAAGAATCACATTTGATCATGTGGACAAAATATTAGGCTTTCTTGGCTTAAAAATTATTATAGTCTTTTTATTGTTATTTCTTCATTTAAGTAGAGAGGAAGTAGTTTACAAGTGCAGGTGGAAACATACACATCATAATCTATGTGAAAGTCACTGTTCTTCAAATGGTCTCCAAGGGTTTCATTCACAGAGACCACGATATAAACAATGGCTCCATCTCAGGATTTGTTCAATACGTACTCCTAGTTATAACCAAGTTGGTCTGCATATAGGGCTATGAAAAATGAAATAAATTATCTTTTTATTTAAAATATATCTATCAGAACTTGTGGATTTAAATGATGTTTGTCTTCTTCAAAGTTCTTATTTAAGCAATTTATAATAAAAATGCTACTGATTTTTATTTTATTTTTGTAGATTCCATAATTGCCAATATTCTTCACAGTGAATATTTTGAGTTTGATAACAAGTGAAAATTATTTCCAATAAAATTTTAACTGTTGGAGATTCCAGAAAATGTTAGCAGGGGTATAATTTTTTTGACCCAACTAATATCCACATTAAAACAAAGAAACTAGTTAGCAAAATCAAAAACACAAGATAATATTTACAACGAAACACAAGTGACAAAATTATCTTCAGAAACCCCAAGATACAAGTGCATAAAGAGAAAACACCAACAGTCACAAGATCTAAATCAATATCTGTGCTGAAATAAGCAGAGGGAAGCAATAGGTTTCTGACAATGCTAAGCAAGGAGAATGTTAAAAGAGATAATAGATATTTGCTACATAGTATGGTGGATACTATAAGAACAGCATCTGAAACTGGTAGAGGTTTTGCCTTCTCCAAAGGTGAGCGAATGCATGAAGCCAACAGAATAAAAACCTAATGGTGGCTGGAGCAGAGTGGTCTCTATGAGCTCTAGAAACAAAGCATCCAGAGCCCCTGGATGGCTCAGTGGTTGAGCGTCTGCCTTGGCTCAGGTCTTGATCCCCAGGTTCCTGGAATCGAGTTCTGCATTGGGCTCCCTGTAAGGAGCCTGCTTCTCACTCTGCCTATGTCTCTGCCTCTCTCTGTGTGTCTCTCATGAATTAATAAATAAAGTCTTAAAAAAAAAAAAAAAAAAAAGAAACAAGGTATCCACAAGCCCTGCATGGAAGAGCAACTACTGTCACCAAAATTGACTGGATCAAAAAAGCTTAAAAAATAAGGTCCAAAAAAAATAGATAAATAAAAATAAAAAATAAATAAATAAATAAATAAATAAATAAAAATAAGGTCCAGATAGGAGTTGGGGGGAGGGGTAAGAAACAGTGCCAAAAAATCTCAAAAAGCCTTTGGCCATATATTTTTTAATATTATATTAAAACAAAAGAAAAGAGAGCTCTGTGGGGTTAGAAAAGTTTTCCTGAAACCGAACTTCTCCTGGTTAAAAAAAGGAAAAAAAAAAAAAAAAAAAGGTGAGCAACAAGAAAGTATTGTGGTTAAATTTCTTAGCTGTTTCCAAATATGAAAAATAATGATAAACATAGCAGGATAGCTTTTCTATAGAATAATAAGAGTGTATGAAAGTGCATGCCCATAGGTACATAGAAGGACAAAGTAAATCAGAGCGAAAACTAAATAAAGCACATAACAAAGCCAATATTAGAACATACAATCAAAGCAATGCTTATTGAAAAAAGGAAGAAAGAAAAGAAAAAAAAAAAGAAAAGAAAAGAAAGAAAAGAAAGAAACTACGTATTGAAAGGGGACAAAACATTCCCTAAAATGTCATGTCAGGATGATCAGTATCAAGCCCTATTCTGATAAAATTACTGAATGTTAAAGAAAGACAAAATTCTTTAGTTGGGCAGCCCGGGTGGTTCAGAGGTTTAGCGCCGCCTTCAGCCCAGGGCCTGATCCTGGAGACCCGGGATTGAGTCCCACATCAGGCTCCCTGCATGGAGCCTGCTTCTCCCTCTGCCTGTGTCTCTGCCGCGCTATCTCTCTCTGTGTCTCTCATTAATAAATAAATATAATCTTAGAAAAAATTCTTCAGTTATCTTGATTAAAAAAAATGACGAATAAGGAAAGAAAACCTACATTATCAGATTTATGGACACCAGCACTTTATGTCAGAAGAAAATAGAATAATATGTGTGAGTTACTAAAGGAAAGAAAATGCACAAAGAATTCTATATCCAACCAATCTGACTTTGAAGGATAAAAGGCACAAACTATTAATATGTAAGAACTCAGACAACTGTATCCATGTTCCTAAGGCTGTATTAGAGAACAAGCTTTAGACAACCAACATAAATAGATTTGATGTAAGGACCAGGGGTGAACATTCAATATGTTTCATATAAAACTGAGGCCCACTGAGGGTTTAAAAAGGAGGCAAAATATTATGTAATGACCATATTCTCTGATAATAAAAAATAGTGCCACCATAAATAGGGAGAATGAGAAAGGAATATGCAGTAACACATCCACATAACTTTCATTAGTTGTATCGGGATGACAATATTACTATTGTTATTCTTATGTTGTAGCATATACACAATGTGAAATAAAGGAAATGGATAATTATGGGATATTCTTATCATCTTGTGTCTTTGACAAACAGGATTCTTGGTATGAAATAAAAGTAATATTACACAGATTTTGAATTTTAATTGAAATTATCAATATGAATATATGATACATCTTATCTTTAAACATACCCTGGTTCTTTCTATTGAAAAGATCCAGAAATAATAGTCAACCCAATTGCAGAGGGCATTGAGCATCAAAGTACCATTTCCCACAAAAAGAAACATGGCTCCATAGTTAAAATGGCTGATTCCAGATCTGATATGAGGAATGTATGAGATGCACCTGGAAAAACTGTCATACTAGATACCAGAGGATCTTCAAAGACTATATAAGGTCACACTGAAAGAACTCAAGACCCAGCTTGAAGAGGCCTCCACTGACCAAATATGGGAAAATTTGAACTTCAATGAGAATAATCACTGAGATGGATTGCAATCCATATGACATATTCAAGTCCAAAAATACATGATGATACTATTTTTAGAAATGGTCACTTTCAGGAGTTGATATGGAAACAAATTCATTTTCTTGAGAACTGGTAAATCAAGTTAAGGAATCAAGCATTTATCCTGTCTTTCCAATAGGAGTTATACCACTGGATAACCAAGCAATAAATCAAGTTATTTTTTTAAAGAGGTTAAATTATAAATGAAAACAAAAAGAAAAGATATGACAGAATCAAATATCACCATTGTGCAACCTCAGTGACTAGTGTACATCATGAACTCAAAATCTGCAAACATCACAAAAAGAGAAAATCAAGTAATATATCCTTTCTGATAAAAGAACACGCTATATGAATGGTTTTGCCAAAGAGATTGAGCCTAATCTGATAAAAACTCTGGAATCCAATCTGAAGAAAATACAGAGGACAGAGGACAGAGGACATGCGATTTGTAACTTAAGTATAGGCATTTGGCAAAATGCAGATTATGGGAAACTATACAAATGAAATGTCCTGTGTTCTACAACAGATAAATTATAAACAGAATAAAGGGATAGAAGGATAAGGGGTAGTTTCAAGAAGTTTAAAAGATTTATCAAATTTCAAAATGGACATGAATAAATCATAGTGTCTAAAGAAATTATCAAAGTATATACATTTTGAATAATAAATATATAAGGAGACAAAGGAGTGAATTTCTTTCTTTCTTCTTTCTTTCTTTCAATATTTTATTTATTCAAGTGAGACACAGAGAAAGAGAGTCAGAGACACAGGCAGAGGGAGAAGCAGGCTCTCTGCAAGGAGCCTGATGTGGGCCTCAATCCTGGATTCTGGGATCAGGCCCTGAGCCAAAGGCAGACGCTCAACCACTGAGCCACCCAGGTGTCCCCAAAGGAATGAAAAAAAAAAGTCAAAAAGTAGTTAAATTTGGAGAGGAAGGCACAGATTGTAATTACAATTGGGGGCAGAGTAAGAGAGGGTATTACATGGTAGCTGGAAAACTATTATTTCTCAATCGAAGAGCTGGTTATAAAAGTGTTCAGCTTTAAATAGATGATATTTATATGATATTATATATGTTACTTTTATAGTTTTATATATCATATTATATGTAATAATTATTAGCTACAAATTTGTTTATGATTTTATGTATCTATTTTATAAGAAAAAGACTTTTTAAAAGTGTTATGTGTAAAGAGGATTTAAATAAAGGCATATTAAACATTTTGAGGTTAAAAAGTAAAGTGCAATAAAGTAACGACTCTGGGATTTTTGTATAGTTCATTAAATAATTGGAAATAATTTCAAAAGAATTTCACAAATGTTTGAATGATACCATTGTTCAGGTATCATTGTTCAAACAAAAATACACTTTGGTAATTACTTTTACAGGAAAATATTTAAATGGTTTCCAGTACATTTTAAAAACCATTATACTTAAATTCTAAATATATTTATTTAGTAATGTGAGAATATGGAACTGAAGGGGGATTATGAAATATCACTTACCTATGTCTTTTTTAAGACAGAACTACATGGAAGTTATCTCAAAACAATATTTTTTTTCTTCCTCTTTCCTCCCTTCCTTCTTCCCCTTACTTTTCTCTCACTCCTCTCTTTTTTCTTTCTACTCCTGCAAAGTATCAGGAAGATAAATGAATTTAAGCTTCACAGGATCCACATGCATAAGCCTCACCCAAGGTTCTAATAGAGTCCCTAGAAATGGATCTACAGGAACATATTTTTGTAAAGTTTGCAAAGCAAAGAGATTTTGAAAACAATCCATATCTGTCTCTTTTGTGTTGGTCAAATGTCCTCTTATATCTGGTGGCACTATATAGAGCCATTTTTTGGGATTCGGCTACAGTGAAACTAAGCTGAGAATACAATAGGTTGAGTTAGAGAGGATATTTACTTATTTTCTCTTTAATTTCTAGATCAGTCATGGCTCACTGTCCTATTGGAGGAATGCCTCCAAAACTAGTCTGCAGTCCTGATTCATCATGGTAATACGAAGGGGCAGGGCCCAAGGTCTGATCACTATGTTATGGTGTCTTATAGCAATGAGGACTGTAAGGTACTGAAGGAGGTGCACTGAAGGTGGTGCATATTCTGGAGACTGGTTCTCACTGGAGCCTAGTCAAAGCAAAAGGAACATTGTCAATAATGCAAAATATGCAATTATAAACACAAAATTTTCCTTTTCTTATGAAAATCATACAAACTGAATTTTTCATTATTTTTGTATTTATATTTGTTGTATTAGTCAGCTTTATTTTTCCCCCCTGGTGCAAAAAGGTGTTTGTTTTTATTAAAGCAGGGAGACAGGACCCAGGAACAGAAAGAGCTACATTTTGATTGTGAGGAGCAATTGATGCATATAATTTGTTGCAATTTCTTTTCCCATTCTAAATAAATAATTGGGGCAGCCCATGTGGCTCAGGGGTTTAGCTCTGCCTTCAGCCCAGGGCATGATCCTGGAGACCTGGGATTGAATCCCATGTCGGGCTCGCTGCATGGAGCCTGCTTCTCCCTCTGCCTGTGTGTCTCTCTTTCTCTCTTTCTCTCTGTGTCTCTAATAAATAAATAAAATCTTTTTTAAAAAGTAAATAAATGTTTTTATATTTAAAACTGTATGCCTAATTTTATATTATTTCTCTTAAAACAGGCTTCAAAATTGTTAAAGATTCAGATACTATGAAACCTACATCTGCCCTTCTTCTCACTAGAGATCAGTGGGGAAATGGGAGGTATATTAATTTCTTGTTCTTTTTCCATTGTTAATAGGCCGAACTTGAAAGGATAAAAAGGAGCCTTAATTTTAGAATGAATTCTGTTAAGGGATTTCTTACATTTCATCAGCATTCTACAGTATGAGTATGTTCATACTCAGGACCATTTGGGATAATTTTTGCAATAAAAAATTGATCCCATGATCAACAAGAATGTCAACTTGAGTCTTAAGAGGACATTGCCCAGAGGACAGGGCTTTCTGTGATATAAGAAAAAGCGGCAATGTTGCAACATACAAACATAATCAGAATTTGATAAAGGGACCCTATTTTATTAAGTATTCAGTGAAGTCACTACTTTTGGAGGCTTTTCATGCCCAACATTATTCAATTCTCAGAAAAGCTCTGGGAGGTAAATACTATTGTGAACACTTTTCAGATGAAAAAGCAGCTCAGGGTGTTAGCTTAAATTAGTACCAAAGTCCGTATTTGAATCAGGCCTTCCTGACTTCAAAGTTCATGCGTTATTCCATTCTTTGATATCTAATTGTCCAACCGTTTAAACTGTCTAGCCTCAATTTCCTTATCTGAATAAATATATTTGACCAGAAGAACTTGAATCCCCAAAGTCTTTAGTTCAATGAAACTAAGTCACACAAACTTTATAACCTCCCTTGTTAGCTCCATCTCATTTTATATAAGTAAGAAATTCATCTCAATTTCCTCTTGCCTCATCTAAATTTGGTAATAATTAAAATCCATCTCCTCTTCATCTGTCTTTTGCAAAGGTATAAAACAGCCAGTTTGTTACAATCTTGCATAATAACTTTCTGTTATGATGAGAGAAGCAAAAGCAGGCAGGGAGGGATGGAAACTCTTCAAGGGAATGTCTAGTAAGAAAGCTGGACATGCTGAGGCTTCATCTCATCTGAAATATTTAAATGTGAGTCTCAACCTCAGCAAGCAATAGAAGGAAATAATGCTTTATTTTTCTCACCTCTCAGGTGTAATAAGAAGCATGAATGTCTAAATGACATCTAGAGAGATTTAAGTAATATATAAGTAATGACTTTGTGACTGGTACATTTAAAAGATATGTGGAAAGAGACTGTGGATTTCCTTCCCTGGCTATCTGTCAGATATCAAAATCAGAAAATATTTTTGCCAATCTGGAAACAAGGATCTGGACCAGAGAAGAGTAGTGGGTTGGGGGGTTGGGAGTTGGGGAAGGGGTATTCCAGAAGGGAGCTCTGATTGTGTGATGTCTTGGTGGGCCATGGCAGGCATTCCAGCTGCAGATTTACCTCTGCTGTTGTCATTATCACATCTATTTCTGACCGTCTCTTCTGCCTTGTGGTGGGCTCTGCAATTGCTCTCTCTGCAGTTCCTTTGTTAGAGATTTGCCCTCTTGACACATCCAAATGAAGAAGTTGCAGCACGAAAAAAAGACTGGTGACAGACCCCAGGATTTCATTCCCTGTAGTAGGTCCTGAAATCTTATCTACATGTCATCTGGCTAATCAGAGGTCCATGGTGAGATCTGTCAGATATTTCTGTTTTAAAAAAGAAATTCAGACACAGTTGACAGGAGAATTGGAATGTTTTTCCCCAGGTCCTGTGGCGGCTACCAGTACTATCTATTATTATGCGAGAGCAAGCCTGAGGCTGTGGTGAAGAGAAACTCAGGGTGGCCTCCTAAGGACTTCAGCATCAGGGAGAGGCCCCTCCCCTCCCTCAGCAACGGAAAACAAACAAAGAGGAACCCACCACCAATAGCAAAAGGCAGAAACAAGATAAAAATAGAACAGCAGCACTTCAGTCTAAACTGGTGTATAAGAGAATAGAAGGAAACTCAGGAATTACACAATCAGTGAGAAAGATAGTGTCAAATGGGGTAACTGCATCTTTCAAAAGGGTTGGAGAATCTTATGTATAACCAAACCAGTAAAATCTTCAAGTAGAAAATGCCCTTTTTTATTTATGGAATTTACAACACCATGGAAATTAAAAATTTAGATCAATAATACTTAGCTGTGAAAAAGCAACTAATATCCCTGGAAACTCTTGGTTCTTTTCCTCTTAATAAAGTATAAAGTGCACAGGCCTTGGAGTCAAATCTTACCAGAGATGGGAATATAGACATTTATTAAACTCTTTGCCAAACCACTCCATAATTCTAAGTAAATCATCTCTGGAAATTCCACAAAAGAATATAAAACTCTTCCACAAGGGGATCTGAGTTAAGAGCCAGATTCCAGAACTGAAGTGTCTGAGTAGCTCTGCCACTCATAAATATTCATCAAGCTACTTAGCTTGTCTGTATCTGTTCTCTCAACTACCTACAGGCATCATAGGATTATTGACAAGATTAGAATTATCAATAAAAAATGTCTGATCCATATGAAACAGTCCATAAATGTTATTATTATTATTTTATAAATGGGATAGGCTATATTAAACTATTTAACAACTATCCCAGTATTTTAAGTATTAAGATACAAAAAGTTTATTTCTCACTCATGCTATAGCTCCATTGGCAAAGAAGCTCTATTCATCAGAATTGTTCATGGACCCTGGCTGACATCTTGAATGGAGCAGCCACCATCTAGAAAATTGATGGTTGAGGCACTAGAGGGAAAAAAGAACTTTGAAGGATGTTGCGTCAACAGTTATAATATCCTATACTAGAAAAAAAATGGACATCACCTTTGTGCACAACTCATTGATTAGAAACAAAACACATGGTCCCATTAAACCATAAGAGTAGCAAGAAATGCAAACATTTTATGCATCTAGAAGGAGAAAGAACTGTAACTTGTGAATAATGTGAATATATATCATTATTTTATTACAACATTAGTAATAGTAGCATATTAAATTAACTTTTCAAGATACCAATGATCCATTTATTAGAATGAGATATTCCTAAGTGAGAGAAAGGTGGGAACTAAAAATATTTTTTTAAGTTTTTATTTATTTATTCATGAGAGACACACAGAGAGAGAGGCAGAGACATAGGCAGGGAGAGAAGCAGGCTCCATTCAGGGAGCCTGATATGGGACTCCATCCCGGGACTCCAGGATCACACCCTGGGCTGAAGGCAGGTGCTCAACAGCTGAGCCACCCATCCATCCCAATAGATTTTATTCTGTACTTCATTGTGTCATTAATATAGAATTTAGTTGCAGACTAACAGCACTTGAACATGTGTTAGGTATCAGATAATATGCTAGTTACTTTCACATGTCTTTCACAACCTAACAAGCTTAAAAGGCAAGTACTTTTAGCCCAATTTCACAGATGAAGAGGCAATTCTTAAGGAAATTACATAACTTATCCAGTAACACAGCTAATAAGCATGGAGCCAAATTTTGGGTTCAAATATGCTGGATTCTATGTACATCGTGCCACATATGGATTCTAGTACAAATGAGCCATATATTAGTTTCTCCTGTTCATACACTGAGATATAAACTAGTCTGAAACAAAATTAAGTTTTGCCTAGAAATATTATAGAATCTTAAGTTTTTGTTTTGACTTTCTGATGGTAAGAAGGAAAAACTGTTTACTTAACATTGTAGGACCTAAGTAGTCTATTTTGGGATGTGTTCAATTCTAAGTTCAGTAAAATATTTTCCATTCATTATCTTGGTTTTCATTCTCAAGGCAAATCTTGAACTTAGGTCCTCAGTCACAAGAGGAGAAAAAAGAATATTAAAAATGTTATTGTAGTGCTGGTACTTATACTGAATATCAGAATCCTCATCTGCCCCTCCAGATGGACCCTCTACTTTAGAGAAGCACTTGGACTGGAAGGAATGACTAGGTGGACTGGCAAGGCAGTGAACACAGCAATGACAATCAACAACCATTTGGGAAAACTAATTTTAACAAAATTGGTCCAATGTGAGAGGGTTGGAAAGAATGCCTGTCATTTTAGATTGGGCTAAAAAGGAATAAGAAAAAACAGTGATAATTCCTCAAACACATGTTTCTCATAGATTATCCAGGTTCTCAGCTCACTTCAGGAAGCAACATTTGAGGCAGAATTATAATGCTTTATGGAAACAGCAAATGCATCACCTGAACTTTGCATTTCTGGGTAGAAACATTTTCAACTAAAGAGATTTCCCTTTGTGTCCTAAATTATGTGTGTAGCCCTTGAAATATAGTGTGACAACACAGGGTGTCAGCGAATCAGAGTTTGCTCCAAATAATGGTATCTGTCTAGGAGATAAGCTATGGAGCTCGAAGGGGACCAGTTGCATATTTTAGCCTATAATATCTTTTTTCATTTGAGCAGTTTTATAAAGATTTATTAGAAGAAAAAAGATACAACTCTAAAAGAATAAACAAATGCAAATCTCTTACTTTTCATTTCTTTTTTGATTGGATTAACTTCAGCTACCTCATAGTATTCATTTCTCCAGGCCACCTGCATAGCTTTTTGCGGTAAAACTGAATGCTCCTATGGATCACTTACACCCACATAACACAAGCAAATAATTCTATGGTGCTTGGGACATGCCAAGCACTGCTCTAAGTGCTTTACACATAGTATTTTGTTCTCACCATAACCATTTGCCATAGGTATTATAATTATCTCTGTTCTATGGTTGAAAAAATTGGGGCACAGCATGATATATAACTCACCCAAAGTGATGCAACCAGTAAGCAACAAATTCAAACCAAGAGTTGAAGTTCCAGTGTCCATCCTCTTTACCTTAAATTATGCTTTTAAATTTGATATTATCTTTATTTGGAAGATCCTTTTTACCTTTTAATGCCTGGCTAAGTCCTCCATATTCAAAACTTAGTCCTGACTTTTACTACCTAGGGAAGTTGTTCCTAATCCTTTCTTACTCTCATCACCTCAACATTCTTCATAAGATTAGATGTCAGTTCTCTGTGCCCCAGGCAGCTTGATATTGATGTGTTAATTGTTGGCCTTCTCCACTAGACTATGAAATTTTGTACACTGAGGTAGTAGTTACTCATCTCTATATCCATGTGTATATGTATGTATGCTATCTATGTATGGCTCTTAGCAGGTGTTAAGTAAATATTTGTTAAGCTAATTAATATTATAAATAGAGGATGATATGTCTTTGCAGAAATTAGTTATCTTTTATTCACTAGTTGGTGAGTGATCTTTGAAATTTCATTAAAATCATTTCAGTATTTTTGGCTGTGTGTAGCTCAGAACTTTACCACACAAAAACCAAATTAAGATTTCTATTGACACTGTAGGTATTTCAGAGAAAAATGAGCACTGTCTATTTTTAGTCAATTTTACAGTGTTTCCAATCTTAATCCACAAAGCACAAAATTTCTATATTTTTTTTTCTCTAAAAGGGCAGCTACTCTTGGGATCTAAAGAATGTTTTCTTTAATTTTTCCAGGGGGAAAGAATATCAACCAAATAAAAGCATATGTTTGTGACTATATTATATTTGAGAAAAGGCTTTGGGAGACAAGTCTTTCAGATCCTGAGTGATTCAAATCTAAACAACCTTAAAGGAATTCTGATTCCAAGCTTAAACTAAGAAATATCCTTTGTGAGGACTCTGATGACAGAAGTCAAGGATATGGTTTTGGACAACATGACATTAAGTCAATAGCTTGTTTTGAAAACCATGTTGATGTCAATGACTTCTTTATAATAAGCCAGGTATCCAGTGTGAATCATTGTAAAAGAGCCTCTTCTATACAAGGCTGCTCCTTCAGTGTCCTTTTCAGACGTTTCTTCCCATTAGCCCCCTACTGAGAGTGAGAAAGTCACAGCATTGTCCAGTAGTCCCATGCTGGAGGATTCTTTCTCTTTTCCTTATGAATGTGTCCCTACAAAATAAGCTTCAGAGCTAAAGCTGCCAAAACCTAAGTCAGAATCCCAGTTGGGTGGTCTCCAGGAAGTTACTTCTTCCTGTCCTCCCCTCTTCTTCCTCTCCTTCTCCTTCTCCTTCTTTCTCCTTCTCCTTCTCCTTCTTCTCCTTCTCCTTCTTCTTCTTCTTTCTTCTTCTTCTTCTTCTTCTTCTTCTTCTTCTTCTTCTTCTTCTTCTTCTTCTTCTTCTTCTTCTTCTTCCTCCTCCTCCTCTTCCTCATTATTCAACAATCTGTTAATCCTGAATTAATTTTTCTGTAAAGTGAGAATCATAACAGGCATCTCATAAGGTCGTTAAAAGGGTAAGAAGCAATAAAATATGTGAAGTGCCCGGCACAGTATAGAACACACACAGATATAAACAGTAACTGTTGCAGTTATCATACACTGTGCATTATCTGATAAAGGCAGGGTAGCCAATATATTAAGGGTTATTAGTTTGTTCTATGGTGGATGAATGTGGTCTGGGATATGATTCCTGTGGGAAGCAATAGATGGATCTGAGAGAAAACTGACTTGTAAAGCACCAAGCAAGCTGTGGGGCATTACCTTAAAGCTTCACATGGTAAGAAAAGCCCAGGGAAACCCAAACACATACACAATTACATTGAGAGAATATCTCTTTCTACCCCAGGTTAGTCTCAAGAGTTTTACATATAGTGCAGTGGAGTACTTTTTCCTCTTTACGGGATTTAAAATATTTATACTCTGCCTAGGCATGATAGAAACTTTGTCCAATGATCGGCATTGTATAGAAGAGCTGAGTGATAAGGAAGGAAGGAGGTGATCTGATTTTCATTTTAACAGTTTAAATTCCATGGTCTAATTTCTAGACAGAACCAAACAGTTCTATCTACCTTCCCCCAGCCCCAGCCCCACCCCAACCCCAGTTTTTCCTCTACCCCTTTTCTATATTTTTCTTTACCATATTTGAGCTTGAAAAATTGCAGCAGAAGCTCTTAGTATAAGGAAAGTTGTTTTTTGTTTTTGTTTTTGTTTTTTTTTTGAGGAAAGTTTTTATACAGATTAGGGTAGCCTGAGAAATCCTACCGTTTCATAGCATAGATAGAGCCATTAGTCTCCTATGATGCTCCTATGCCTCTTATCCCTTTTGCTTGTGTGATGGATACCTGTCCTCTCTAGGTCTCAGCTCACTACCTGTGCTTTGGGTTCCAGGCCCTTGAACCTCTTCATGATTCACTCATTATCCAATTTCCCCAGTCAACAGTACCCTTTTATCGACATAAAACATGATCCAAAAACGTCTGTATTAAGGAGGGAATGAAGGAGGGAGGGAAGAAGGAAGGTAAGAAGAAAGGAAGAAAGGTAGGAAGAAAGGAAGAAAGGAAGAAAGAAAGGAAGAAAGGAAAGAAGGAGAGAGGAGAAGAGAGGGGGGGAGGGTGGGGAGAAGGGAAGAGTTTTAAGAACAATTTTAGGAAGAATATCCTAGTAAAGCCAGGATAAAAATATAACACTTCTGAAATACCTAAAAAAGGTACAATGTAGATATCTGAAGGAAGAATGTTCCAATTAATGGGAACAGCAGCAGCAGCCAAGGCACTGAGATGGAAGGATGGCTGTCATTTCAGGGAGATTATTGGGTATAGAACAGCATAAGAGAGGGGGAGTAAATGGTAAGAGGTAGGGCTTTGAAGGCTAACGTGAACTTTTGCTTTTACATAGAGTGAAACATGGAGCCAGTAGAAGATATTGATAGAAGAATGGCTTGATTTCACTTACATTTACGGGATCATTCTAACAACAGAGTGTGAATGGGCTAAAGGGACTAAAGACAACAGCAGATGATCAAATAGAAGGATAGTAGAGTAACTCAGGTAAGAAACGAGGTAAACATGATAGCGAGTGATTAGACCCTAATAAGTGATTCAATGTGGGTATTTTGAATATAGAACTGGCAGGATTTAACAATGGATTAAAATATGGAATTTAATGGAAAGAGACAAGTAAAAATAGATTCCAAGATGTTTGGCTTGAACAACTAGAAAAAGAGAATCTCTATTTGCTGAAGAGAGACTGAGAGAGAAATGGTTGGGGGTGGAGAGAAGATAGGTAATTCATTTCAAATCTGTTAAGTTTAAGATGCTTATTATGCATTGAGGAAGAGCTATCAGGAGATAGTTATGCCTATGATTCTATTCTTTAGGAATGAGGTGTGGGGTCAAGCTATAAATTTGTGAGTCATCAACTTATAGATAATATTTATTTTTTAAAAGATTTTGTTTATTTATTTGAGAGAGGGAGACAGTGAGAGAGAGAGAGCATGGGCATGAGCAGAGGGGAAGGGCAGAGGAAGAGGGAGAAGCAGGCTCCCTGCTCAGCAGGGGAGGCCCACGTGGGGCTCAATCCTGGGACCTTGTGATCAGTACCAGAGCCAAAGGCAGATGCTTAACTGACTGAACCACGTAGGTGCCCCATATATATAGTATTTAAAGCTATGAACCTGGATGAAATCATCAACAGGTTAGAGCAGATAGAGAAAAGAAGATCAAAGGGTGAGCCAAATACAATTCAATACTCAAAAGGTGGGATGATGAAGAACAGAGATAAGAGGGCAGCCCCGGTGGCGCAGCGGTTTAGCGCCGCCTGCAGCCCAGAGCATGATCCTGGAGACCCTGGATGGAGTCCCACATCAGGCTCTCTGCATGGAGCCTGCTTCTCTCTCTGCCTGTGTCTCTCCCTCTCTCTCTCTCTCTCTCTCTCTCTCTCTCTGCATCTCTATGAATGAATGAATGAATGAATGAATGAATGAATAAATAAATAAATAAATAAATAAATAAATAAATAAATAAAGCTTTAAAAAAATAAAAAAAGAACAGAGATAAGAAACAGCATTCCACGAGCTTGGAGAAAATCAGGAGAATGAAATGCCCAGGAAGCCCACACTGAAAGAGTATTTGGAGGATGAGGAGTGATGATTTTTGTCAAATGGTATTGCTGAGTCCAATAAGATAAGCCTTAAGATTGGTCATTGAATTTCACTACACAGAGGTGAGCTCTGTCAGTAGAGTTTGGAGGAACAAAATCTGGCTGGAAGGAATTGAAAAGAGAAATCAAAGATAAACTTTTGCAGATGTCTTCCTGTAATGAGAAAAAGAGAAATAGGTGGCAAAGAATATGAAATCAAAAGAGTAATGCATCTTTTTAAGAAAGGAAAAATTACTGATGGGAATTATAAAGAGAAAACTCCTATTTCAGGAAAAGGAGAAAAAAAAGATCTCATCTGTTTCATTGAGTAGGCAAGAACGAGCAGCTAGGTTGAGTCACACCTCTAAACATTTCGGATCAGTTCTGAATAATCATACTTCTTTGGAGATCTGAACAAACCTAAAAGATAGTAGAGGGACCTGGATCTTCCTCCCTCCATTAGGAGTGCACAAAAGCACTCCCTACTCTATCGTCTAGGAGGAGTAGATAAAGAGAGACCACCAAGAGTTAGGAGCAAGAGGTCTGAATTAAAATACTTACTCAAATGGTCCTATAAACTAAAATAACAACTTTATCTTTAAGTTCACATGATTATTAAATTTAATCTCTTTCTTGGTGCTCTCCTTTTTCTCCTAGGCCCACCTCCCTTCTGTTAGTACAATGCGAATCCAAGATGGAATTAATGAACTCTAAATGTGTTTGTTTTCCAAATGGTGATATGTAATATTCAGCCCTCTATACTATCTTGTTTAATCTTTCTATTACCTTTTTGAGACAGCTACGTTGAGCCTTGTTTTTTTGGCACATGGTGGTTCAGTAATCTGAACTGTATGAACTAAGTGTTAAACCTTGATCTGCCTCAGTCTGTGTCATGTGCTTTAACTGTATGTTATCCCAAGAACCCTAGGTTGAAGACAATGGAGTATAGGCTCCTTCTAAATAAAGGAAAGCAACTAGTGATGAACAAAAATCTAAAATCAACACATTCTTTGCCAACTTCTGTTAGTTGCAGCCCCTCTGGGGAGACTCGCTGTGAATCTGAGTCAGTCCTGATGTTGCACCTGCCAGCTGTCTTATGTGGGATTAACACTATGGGAAAGGAATATAATAATCCTCCAAAAACTTCAGGGCAAGAGCTTAACTATTCATGTGGACCAAAGAAAGAGGGGATAAAGTCCTTCAAATGAGAAGAATGTGGGTTTATGGAGCAGTTTCATAGCTTGGAGGTGAAGTACTCTAGTTGCAGAAGCAGCAGATGGGCCTAATTTCCAAGTGCAATACCTGTAGCTCATGGTGCCTCAGTTTCCTCATCTACAAGAAAAGAATGATATTAATATGAAGCACATAAAAATATCTTAGAACTAAATAATTTAACACATGTAAAGTTCTTAAACTATACTTGGGGCATATATAGGGCTATAGTATTAATAATAATAATAATAACAATAATTTTATTATTTATTATTTTCACTCCCTTAGTTTCCAGATTGTGCTGAATGCTACCTTTCATCTCCCCGAAATTTTTACAGATCTTAGAACCATTAATGTTCTTTTTTACTGGCACTGGGGACAAGAGTGGGCTTTCTGGTCAGGATGATCCCTAGTGGAATCAAATGCTACATGTTAAGCCATTTCTCTGGAAAGACAATCGCACAATATATTGCCACTTATACAAAAAAGAAACTGATCTTCTAATATTGTCCCATTTTCAATAACACTCTTCAGATTTTTATGCTTCTATACAGTTACATGCATACTGTGCTGTTCCGTAGTCTGATTTTTACATTCACGCTTAATTGCTTAACTATTCCAGGACCCCTGTTCATCAGTCTCTTAATCATGGCACCACATTCCTTCTGACTGCTTCCCAATTTGTCTACATTGTTTTCAAAATGAGATGTCTGTACGCAAACGGGATTCTGAAAGTGGTATTTCTCCATCATTAGAGGGTAAAGCTACCATCATCCTATGCCATAGCCTGATGGCTCTATATCTGCATCTCCAAATAACAGTGACCTTTTCCGACTCAATATCACATGTCTAACTGATAGCAGTGTCATCTCATAAACTGTCCACCGTCCTGTTACAAAGTTCTTTGACAATATCACTTTCTGCATTTTATTCTTCTCAACTGTCTACATGCCAAATGTGCAAGTTTGCTTTTTCTCCAAATGGAATTTCATTTTGTCATTTTCAGCTCCTACTTAAAATGACATCTGATAGAGAAGTAATAAGTTGCTCTTAATACTTTGTAGGTTACCTTCTCGCATCAGGGTAAGCTTTCCAGTGCTTAGAATAAATAGATTTCGAACATATTTTTTTTTCTTTCTTCCTATGTGAGGAAAGAACTGGTGCCATGTTTTATAAAGTGACCTGACTTTTTAAAATACGTGTAGCAAATCTGGCCCTATTATACAAGTAAGGGGCTTATGCCATTTACTCACCAGTTTGTTTTACTAGGTACACAGTTTGATAAGTAGCCACAGGATGACTGATTTATATTTTGTAGGAGAGAAAGAACTTGCCTTGTATAACTATGGACATCTTGTTACATCCCATTCCCAAATCTGTCAACCATTTAATGACAGCCAGAGCACAAAACAATATTTTACTTGTTCATAAGCAACAAGACCCATGAGTGAAAATAGCTATTTTTCTAAGTGTTTATATGGCAAGGGGCAAGGTATGGTATATAGCTCATGTTCTTAGGAAATCATCATAAAATGGTATGCTGTGTTCATTTTCCATATGCCTAATCAGTAAGATGCTATATGCATGGTTGTTATATTGCAAAATACTTTTGAAAAAAATAAACTTAGTAAAAGTCTAACCTTGATTGATTTGCCTCTCTTAATATAGTCCAAATGTTTCAAGAGAACACTTTCAATGTGCATCAGATTTAGTTCCTGTGATCTGAAAACCAATATCCTGTCAATTTAAGTTTTTAAGGACTTCAGGTCATCACAATTTAAAATTAATTTTTGGCCAAGTTGCAACAAATGTTCTACTATTTCTTTCATTGGACAGAACAGAAACATTATCAGGCTGGAAATATATTATGGACACAATTTCAATTTCACTTGTCATAAAATGTGATTGTGATATTTTTTCTTGGCCAAATAAGCAATATGGTTGTCCTTCTGCCCCACCCAGACTGGCAGTATGGAGCAGGCTTAGCCTTTCTCGGAGATACATATGCTTTGTGTGTCCTTCTCTATCACCCTCATCTCTTAACTTTAGAGTGTGGTAGGGCACAGTCCTTGGCTCTTTTCTCTATCCTCTTTACTAGCCTTCGTGATATTTTACTGTCTAATGACTTTAGATACTATTTATGTATTCTAAAATTTATATAAATACCTTTACATTTTCCCTGCTTTCTGACTCCTATGTACAGCAGGTACTCGACAGCTCCACTGAGATTGATAACAGGTCTTTTAATATGCCCACAATGAGCTCCAGATCCCCTTCCTTAAACTTGTTCTATGCAAAGTCTTCTGCATCTCAGTTAATGGCAGTTGCAACTACATCCTTCCAGTTGCTCAGACCAAATACTTATAATCATTTCTTTCATACCTTACACCATCAAATCCATAGGTATACCCCCCTGGCTCTGTGTTCTCAACATATCCAGAAGCCTATCACTTACCACCTCCACCCATGTGACTGTGCTCCATGACACCGTCCTCTCTCACCAGGAATATTGCAATAACCTCCTTACTGGGCTCCCTGAATCTTCTCTCACCTTACTTTAGTCTATTTTCAAATCAGCATCCAGAATATCAGTTTTATCAAATTTCCCCTCTGCCCTAAACCCTTCCACTTCCTACATGATTTTGACATCAAGTAATTTCTCTTCTGGAATGTCAGCTTCCCATGTGTTTTCCAGGTGCTTCCTCAACTTACAGCTGCTGAGCAAGGCCTACCCTGATGACTCCTAAAATTTGCAAACCCGCATACACTCCCTTCCCACTTCCAGGATTTATTTTTCTCCATAGCTTTACCATTATATAAAATGCCACCTATTTTAGTTATTTATTTTAGTTATCAGCTCTCTTACTCCAAAGAGATGAACCCCATTTAGGGCATGGGTTTTTTCCATTTTGTTCACTTTTATATTTCCAGTACTTCCAACAATGGTATGCATAAGGTGCTCAAAAATATTCATTGATGAATTAAAGACAGATATGCTATAACCTTCCCTGTGTTGTATAATGATTTAAGAGGCATGAAATAATGGTTATAGGAATCATCATTATATTGTACTGATATTGTAAAAATACTTACTTAAAAGTAAAGGCAGGAAAATTAAACCCAATAAAAAATGTGCATAATCTAATTATTTTCTATACTTCTACTTCATGAAATCACCTCATTCCTTTGATATAGGCTTTCAAAGATTTATCTAAATGAGAGCAAGTTTATATAAAAGGAAGAGAAAGGGATTTAGGATAGTCCAGTAACTGCAGCCAACTAGTCAACCCCACTGTTGGCAGCATGTCACTCCATATTTACCTTGGTTTCCTCATTATTGATGGTACAATAGAGCTGGGAGTGTGGAAGCCTCATATGGGACTGAGAACTTACCTCAAAATGTCTTCACTATCTGTTTTATCCAGAAAAGTATTTGAGTGAAAGCCTTTATGAGGCTACTATTTATGGTCCAGTGTTTCCATGCAGAAACCAAGCCAAGACTCATGAAATGGGAAGACAATTTGGCCTATGTTATAGCAAGAGGAGCTTCTTTCCTCTGTATCTCCATTCAAGGACATTATTTTGTTTCCTAAGAAAAAGAAATCAAGCTGACTCAAATATAGAAAAATGTGGGCTTATTGACATTTGGTTTATGTGTAAACTATTAAAGAAATAGAGGGCACTTCTAGACTTTGAGTGCCAGCTGCAAATTCTCTTGTTTTCTCAAATGCCTTCCCTGATCTCCTAAATCTAATTTTTCCTTCCCTCCAAATCCTTCCCTCCTTCTTTTATAACCATTATTTGTATTTTATGTACCCAATACCCTACTCTGTTCCCTCCATCCTCCTGAATAGAAAATAACCAAGTCAATCTTTCCACATGTATATACACATATAAGTTTTTAGGATGCAGGAAATTATAACAAGAAGAGTTTTAAATAAGCCTAGAAGAAAATATAATTTAAAATAAGAAGCAGATTAATATTGAATTAAAAAACGATGTTGAAGTATACTTTGCATTGGAACTGGGAAAAAGTAAGTGGGAAAAGAAAGACAAGTGAGGGATACTTGAGGGTTACACAAGGGAAACATTTCAAAATAAAATTGCATGTGGAGAATTATAGTTAATGGGACATTTATGTACATAAGGAAAGATAATGAAAAATGATTCTTTTTAAACCTTTTCTGAGGAAGATGGCAGAACTTAAGTTATTGACTACAGATTGCAGGAAGTTTTTCTCTCTGCCTTTTTCAAGAATTAAAATAACCTCCTAGGCTAATGGTATATGATATACTTCTGATTATGCATTGAGTTGTAAACAATAGTGTATCTAAATTTTATTTACAGTCCAGTAGTTTTATGTATGTTTATGATCAAATAGTAAGGGGTGAGTGGTGGCTTAGTGGATTAAGCATCTGCCTTTGGTTTAGGTCATGATCCCTGGGTCCTGGGATGAGTCCCATTTCAAGCTCCCAGCTCAGTGGGGAGCCTGATTCTCCCTCTCCTCCCCACTTGATCTCTCTCTCATTCTCTCTCAAATAAATAAATAAATAAATAAATAAATAAATAAATAAACTCTTTAAAAAAATAGTAAGGGTTAAGAGGAATGTAAGCTTCTGGTGTCTCTATGGCCTCTACTATTCCTGACACAGAATAATCACTTCATAAATATCAGTTGAAAAAAATAAAGGACTGAATGAATACAGAAATTCAAATACTTAGCACTTCAGACAAAAATCTCCAAATCTCAGGTCAAACCACATGCTGGTGATTCTGAATTGCATATTCATCTGTTTAGTGCAGGACAAATAAAGCACTCACAGATGGACATGGACACCATCATGCCCTCATCATGCCCTCCACAATTAGTGCGTCACTTACTAACACCTGATGCTCCCAATCCTCCATGCCCAATAGTTGCTGTTTTGTCATAGACAGGATTTTGGCCACAGCTTATGGAATTAGTTACATATTTTCATATCTGCTTTCAAAATAGTATTGACTATACTTTTGAACTCTTTTTTGTGGAGGTATAAACAACATGTAGTTTTATATTAGTTTCAGGTGTACAATGGAATGATTTGATATTTGTATATATTGTGAAATGATTCCCATGGTAAGTCTAGTCACTATGCCAAGGAACAATTCTTTTTCTCATGATGAGAACTTATAAGTCAATTCTCTTGGCGGCCTTCAAATATATAATACGGTATTGTTAGCTGTAGTCACAACTCTATATTACATCCCCAGGACTTATTTATTTTATAACTGTAAGCTCGTACCTTTTGACCACCCATTTATCCAATCCCCCACCCTCTGCCTCTGGCAACCATTATTCTGTTCTCTGTATCTCTGAGTGTGGTTTTATTTTCTAAAGTCTTCAGTCCCGAATAATTTCTTGTGTTTTGCCCCATGAGCTTAGATGACCTTTGCTCAATTTACCAATGTCATCTTTTTCTCTAATGATTCATTTCACTCTTTCTATTGCTCATCACATCTCTCAATAAAAGGAATCAAATCACCTGCCTATAGAACAAAGTGAGTGTAGGACTGAGAAAGAGCCTGAGGCTTTTATATGAGCCCAACTCCTTAATAACCTTGACAATCAGTACGAACCACATCATGTAAGGTCAGCTTCTGGACTTTCTCACATACTTTCTCGTCTACATGGAATGCATTTTTTTTCATTCTATCCAGTTTTCTATACAACTCCCAATGTCCATATTTATAAGCATGTCTTTGAGTAATTGTCCATCTATTTGACATATTGTAGATAACTTACGTTGGCCATTTATTTTTTCATGTGATTTTGGGTTCTTTTATGCAAGGGCTGTATCCTATATCAGTTGTGCCCTATGGTATTGATCACTGTCCACTATGAAATAGTCGCTCAAGTGTTTATTGATTAACTGACCAATTCTTGGTGATCTTGTGTCTTTCCTGATGTCACATATTGATAACTTGGACCAGTTGATGATTTCATTTCTAGCACTTACACAAGGTACTGTGCTTATATATAATCTGTACTTCTCTTAGACCATTCAGGATGGCTTTTGGCTAAAGTATTGGAAAACCCAGAGCTCATGGGGCAAAACAAAAGAAATTATTCGGGACTGAAGACTTTAGAAAATAAAACCACACTCAGAGATACAGAGAACAGAATAATGGTTGCCAGAGGCAGAGGGTGGGGGATTGGATAAATGGGTGGTCAAAAGGTACGAGCTTACAGTTATAAAATAAATAAGTATTTAAATAGTTTTTTTGCCTCATATAAGAAGTCTGAAAATAGTGGATGTTGGATTTAATTCACTAACTCAGTGATAATAAAGCCAGCATTTTTAAAAAATACGGTCTGTAACAGATATAAAATGGCTATTAAAGCTATGGGCATCAAGTTCATGTTAAAGGGAAGAATAAAGACAAAAAGGGAAGGGGTGGAGTCAGTAATTCAGTCCTTTTTATTTTTTTAAAGATTTTATTTATTCATGAGAGACACAGAGAGAGACGCAGAGACATAGGCAGAAAGAGAAGCAGGCTCCCCAAAGGGAGCCTGATGCAGGACTCAATCCCAGGACCCCAGGATCACAAACCAAGCCAAAGGCAGATGCTTAACCACTGGTTTCCAATTCAGTCCTTTTCATTTTTTTTATTTTTTATTTTTATTATTATTATTATTTTTAAATTCAGTCCTTTTTAAAAAGAAGCCAAAACTTTCCAAAACGCACTTTTGATGCCTGGCATGTTTCTGAATACTTCTCATTGGCCCCCAGAGGGGTGCAGCAGAGACAATGAAGGTGTCAATATATTGAGTTAATTAATTAACAGAATTTGCCATGAACTCCCTCCTAAATATACTTTATGTACCTCAGTTTCCCTGGTCATAAACCAAGCATAAAACTGACAAAAAAATTGTATCAAAAGAGACTGAAGTTGTAAAGTGTTTGAGGTCAAGATAAAATGAAATCCTATTCATTATCTAGAAAACTTGGGACTGAAACCTCTGATAAATGAAATATAAGGTTACATTTAGTTAAGCAAGGAATGGGATGCAAGCAAACATTATTGAACATAGACTATATGCAAATAAAAGGAAAGGGAGTCTAGAATTTGTCACTACCCTCTTTTCTTCCCATCTCAGGGAAATTCATGTTCAAGGAAATAGGGAACTACTGAAGGAAAGCAGACAAAAAAAAAAAAATGCCCTGCTCTTGCTTGTGAGAAGGTATGGAGCTGACTCCATAAAAAAATGGGGAAGGGAGAATTTACTTGCATTAGTGAACCTTTAGAAGTGTTCAGAAACCAAAATCCTGAATCACTTGAATGTGAGTTTCAGATTCCTTCCAAAGTGAAGTAGCTACACCTACGTAATAACTATATTAACAAACTTTAAATGTTTGCATGAGTATCTATTTGTGTGACCAGTTAAATTTGTTTTTAAAACAATCTATTTTAAAATTATTTTAGAAATATGAAAAACGCATAGGATAGTTTCATGAGTTTATCTAAATCAAATAACAGAATCTATTTCGATCCTCCTACTCTAGACTTTTGACAGTTTTGAATAAAGTCTAGACTGATGTTTATATTTTGTACCACTAGTGGCACCAATGTGCCATATTAGTAAGTGTGGCATATTAGTAGGAATAAAAACTGGTGAGTTTAACCCACATAAGGAAAAAAAAAACAATTCTTAGTCACCGTACATGCCTGGACTGGCATCCAGAAAAGATACTGTAAATAATTACCTATTGTTACTGGATATTTATTAAGATTCTCCTATGAAAATGCATCTTGATAACCATACAAAGGTATTTTAAGAATAAAGTGCAAAATTACACTCATGTTTCACTACTCCACAGAGATATCATCCCCTTAAATTGCAATTAATAAAATTTTATACAACAGATAATTTGACCTGAATCTTACCTTTAATAAATAATGATAACAAAGATGCAGTTTGAGCTTCTATTTGGAATAAATAAACCTGCTGTTCTTTGTTAATGCTAAGTAGAAAATCCAGTATTTTTCTATACTCCAATGGTCAGAAAAATTAGAATTACATATTTTTGATATTTAAACCAAAAATATAACTTATTCAGTTATACTTACATTTAAATTGTCAAATTTTTATCTTGTGTATAGATAGAGGTTTAGGATTCAGGGCCAAAATTTAAATTTGGTTTTTAGCTTATTTTAGAGCCCTAGATCAAACATTAGGTGGCACTATTGCCACAATGAAAAACTACTGCCTTTACTCACCTCACAAAAATCTTTTAAAATTCTCATTTAAGACCTCACTATGGATTATTTTCACTTTTCCACTGTGATTAAAATATATCTGTAATAAAGATAAAAAAGATTAAAATTCATTGTCAACATCTGCTATTCACTAAGAGGTGTGAACCATGATAACTTTTTAAGGAAGTGTTCTCTGAATTCTAGAATTTAAGAGATATTTGCATAAAGAAGAAACAGTGGTTATGAATAAATATTATATTTTCTTTGTTCAAACATCCATATTGCTTTAATGTAGAAATATCAAAATAGTGTTTAAAATTCTTTTCCGGAAAATATTGCCTCAAGTTTTACTGGATGCCTAAATACAGATCAATTTTGTTTTGTTTCGTTTTTAGTGATAGAAGAGAAGGTTCTAGAAAATAATTTTTAATATGCAGTGGAAAGAAAAAGGAATAAGCAACTGGATAGAAAATAAAACATCAGTTCATATGTTTGTGTTGTTTGTACACATGAAAACGGAGATAGAAAAGGAGAAAAACTATTAGTGGAAGGAAAAGTGCTGAATTCAAAAAGGGATTCAAAAATTTCAAGTAAAGTTACAGGAAAGAGAAATGGAGATAGAACACAGTTCTAGAAAAAAAAAAAAAAAAAAGAACACAGTTCTAGGTCAGCAAGAAACTGCAGCAGGTTTACCAAATATCAGAGTGGAGATGAGCTTCTCTCTGCTTAATCGGAGTTTAAATTTTGCGGGTGAGGAAGCCCAGCTGCTATTTATTTGAAGACAATAGTTTTTAACCTCATGCTGAAGACTGCACTTTAGTTCAGTAGGTAAGAACACAGGTCCTTGGGAAAATGTGCCTGTTTTTGAACCCTGGCACATAGGCACATTATTAAACTTCTAAACCTAGTTTTTCTTTTCTATGAAATAAGAGTAATGATATTCCTTTGAGTTGATTTGAAAATCAAATTAGGAAATCCATGTAACGCATAAAGCCTGTCAAATTCTTAAATCTTACTTGGAGGAGCAGGACTTGTGGGGGGGGTGTCTAATGATTTTGTTGTTATTATTACAGTCATGGTGCTGCAGAAGTGGTTCACACCATGCTGACATCAATGGTCCGATCCACACTGGGGAGGTAAAGGGCTGCATCATGCCAGGGGAGAGACCCTGTGGCTCCTCACCATGAGGGGTTCAGAGCTTTATGCCTATGGTCTGATGGCCACCTCCACCAACTACAGGGCTGTGGAAAAATTCCCTAATCTCTCTAAATTTCAATCACTCCACTAGCTAAGTAGAAATGAAACTAGTAAGCCTGATTTCATGGGGGTATTAGGAGGACATCCATATACAACATATTGTTGTAATCAGTGTAACAGAGAGGATAAAATATTGTAAATATTGGTTATTGCAATTACTACCACCACCATCACCACTACCAAATGATGATCCACTTATGATTTCTCAGTGTGTGAAAGCTTTTTCACCTTTCGTTTTCTTCTATTTGGAAAATAATTTAGTCTCCAAACAAAGTACTTCTATGTGGATCTCTCCACTGATCCTGGGAGAAAAGAATTTATCAATATCAACAGAATTTAGAAAAATCATAACCGTCTCAGCAAAACCTTAAAAGAGCCCAGATTTTAAAGGTAGGTATATTTTGAATTGCAAACTCAAGTTACACTATATTTCTCCAATTGGCTGACCCCACTATACAAAGAACAAAGGCTATATTTTGACCACATTAAAATTCTTTCCTTTTTAAAAGCTGTATGCCAAATTAAAGAGAATGCAACCTGTATTTGTTAACCTAATGCACTCATTCTATCTTATCGGACATTCCTGATTATAAGTCTCCCCTTCTCTTATTATACTATAAACTGCATGATGGTAAACTATTTTTTTATTCCCAACATTGATTTTAACATTTTGTGTTACACACCAAGTAGTCTTTGTTAAGGATGAGCAAATAATTGAGTTAAAAACAAAACCAAAACCAATAAGAACCATCTGTCAATCAAATCATAATGGAGCAACTGTTTTAAAATTTCTTTCTAGCATTTGCAACTGAAATCACTTCTCTTCAAGTCTTGTCTGGCACCACTCTAACTTGTGACCATCAACTACTGATCCCCTGAGACTGTGTGAAGGGGCCAAGGAGAAGCCAGACAGATTCATATCTATGTCGGCTGCTTACACCATTCCCCCAAAGTCCCAAAACTTCTTAATCTATTGACCTTCAGGACTTGCTAAATAATACTACACTGCCCCCAAAAGAATTAGGGGAAACATCAAGGAGACTTCAACTTTGTATTTTGTATTGTGACACTCACTGTTAACTTCTGCTGTTCTGATTTATGTACTTAAACTGAATGTTTCATCCTGTATTTCAGCCTAGCAAGGATTTATTTTCAAACACTTGCAATGTAAATAAGTGACAGTTATTATAAAAATTTTAATACTTTCCCCCAGATATGCAGGTTTGCAGTACTGTGGGCAATGTGAATTTTAAGAACAATAATAGTTGCCTTTGAGGGAGGCCTCCCATGCTTCAGGCACTATGCTGGCCTCCTGATTCTTATGCAATGCTTAATATATTCTGAAAGCCAGTTCTTACTACAAATGAGGGAACTAAGTTTTAGAGAGGTTAGATAACTTTTCTGTGGTCACACAGCTAAGTGATCTGGGAGCCAGAATTTAAAATCAGATATTTATGACTTTGAAACCTACACTTGGTGCTCATTTCACTTACTACTAGAAGTATTTGCTGAAAGTAACAATTCTCCATAAGAGATCAGTTAATTAAGGTAACTTAATTAATTAATTTGGATACCATATGTATGGCATCCAAAGTTTGCAAGGTCTAGCTAATTTAGTAAAGGACAATTTCCGGGGGCACCTGGGTGGCTTGGTAGTTGAACGTCTGCCTTCTGCACAGGTCATGATCCCATGGTCTGTGGATGAGTCCTGCATCAGGCTCCCTGCAGGGAGCCTGCTTCTGGCTCTGCCTATGTCTCTACCTCTTACTGTGTGTCTCTCATGCATAAATGAACAGAAATCTTTTTTAAAAAGGACAATTTCTGGCAGAAAATAGGATACTCGACTGACCTTAAGTGGGACAGTAACTCGTATTTACTCACATTAAAGTCATACATGAAGGGTCAGTCTGGTAAGCATCAGTGGTTCACCCAGCATATATTCATTAAACATCTGCATGTGTCAGGCACTGTACAAGGGACTTGCAGCAAGCAAGCCAAGTGAGAACGATCCTGGTGGGATGGATGGGTGAGAAACCATGCACCTATAAACCTGTGAAAACCAGGCTTGCAGGTGCTTTGCTTACCGTGAGAATGAACATGTGGGTCTTGGTACTTTCACATCAACAAGATTGGAAAGTAACTAAACCTAGTGGAATAAAGTCTTGAACAATGCGATGAGAATAAAATAATGCCACCAGAGGAAAAAATTAATCACAGTGAATGAAGTAGGTTATATTATTTTGACACCAACTCTCACAGCATGTGTCCAAGCAGGCTGAATGTTTTCCCCTCATATATTCTCTGTTCTGCTCCTTCTTTTATCAGCTTCATCGGTCAGGAAAGTAAGTGGTTGTTGTATCAATATATTTCGTATATTAAGGCCATCTGCCACCTCAATTACTCCAATACATTCTCACAGTATGGGATTTCTCGGAGGAGTAATTCTATTGTAATGCTGCAGAAATTATATAAATGTCCTATGTGACTGAGAAAAGAAATATTCAGAATGACAATCGCTTATAACGTAAAGAGAGCTAAGTGTATTGTTGTTTTCTTGTTGTGTGCTTTTTCTAGACTTTTGGAAATTATTTTGATTGTGGCACCTTACAACTAAATATTGAGCTTTTGTTGAATTTAATTTTGATGAGGTAATAAATACACATTGTTAAAATTAAAAAGGCACAACAATGCATGGAGCATTTACAGGCTACTTCATGAGAGAAACAGTAGTGGAGTTCCAGAAATAAATCCTCTGCTTCTGTCCCCCTGGTTAATGTCATGCATGACCTTTACCTCCATAAACCTCAGCTTCTTTGTCTCCAACAGGACAGGGATTAATTGGGGGACTTGTAGTTGAGGCACTAGTACCAAAGGAAGCTTTATTTTTAATTATGGACCCATCAGATACTCTTTTTTCTCTTAATATATTTTTCTTATTGAAGTTCCACACAAATAAAGTTTTAATTTTAAACTTAGATTGTTAAAAAATACAAATACAATTGACAACAATTCTGTAACTTGATAGATAAAAATAAATTGTAAGAAATTATATTTTTATAATATTAAAAGAGGATACTTGGTAGGAGTTCTCACGGAAAAGAATAAATGATGTAGAAAATGATCACTCCATATGAAGGAAAGAAAATGTGTTCAGAATGGATCAGGGGAATTTAATTTAAACACACAGAATCATTATTGTGCATATGAAATTCTAGTAAATATTGCTGTTGGAAGCTATGAAATTCTTTTATCTCAAAGACAGTAATTGTTCTTGAAACAAATATGGGATCAATGCGGCCCTGTTTTAGAAAGCATATTCCTATTTTGTTCATGTTCAATAAAATCAAATCTCCTTGTTTAAATGTAGTCAAGTGGTCTTATCTTTCTCTGTTGTATTTATTACTTTAGGCTTTTAGCAAAAGAACAAAAATGAGGGTAACGGGAATATGGGTTCAGTGTTACTATCTATACTGCTCATTCCGCATTTTTAGCTTACAATTCAGCATATACTCCAGCTTTTAGGAGTAGGTTTTAGTACAGTCCTGCAGGGAAGCAGGGATAAAAACAGATGACCTCTGATGCTCTCTCCCATAGCTGAGAATCTATTAGTTTCACATTCATTAAGCTGTTGGTATGTTCAAAGCGCTCGGTCTGATTATTCCTTTTTTCTCCTGGGATGATGTTCTCTCTGGGAAGAGGTGAAAAAAAAATTAAATACAAGTCAAGACCCTATTATTTTCCTCCAGAATTCTCTCTCTGTTCCAGTATGCACCAGGCAAGAGAGAACACCTTGCACAAAGTCCACTGAGCAAATTCTCTTCATTCCATGAATGAGAAAGTTGCTGAGAAGAAAGGTCACAATTTTGCTATCTTATCTTATTAAAGCACTCAAACTTAACTTCTTATTCAATTAATTTTTTTTCAAGGACCAACTCTGTGACTGCATAGGTTGATTCGTCATATTGCTTTGCATCGGGAAAAGGTCCAAATGTGATTCGTGTATTCTGACTCCACAGTCCTGGAAAACGTCACATTCTTCCAAGCCATAGAAGCTGCCTTTCCTGACTGTGCTTTAAACGTAGGTCCCTATTTTATTAGAAAATACAGTGTATGACCATTTTTTTTTAGAGCAATTAAGGAAAATCCCCTTGGAAATACTTGAGTACATAGGCATGAATTTTTTAATATTATAAACTGTGATAAAATATATAAGTAAATAAATAAAATATAAAATAAGAAATCACTATTATTTTATTAAGAGATAAAAATCTAAAATTATAAAATGTTTGCCAGTTGTGGGTATTGTTTTAAGTGTAGAGGATCAACTCCGTGCACAAGTATTCGGAAGTGGAAGGAATATTCCATGACGCCTACAGACTGGTAGTGCTATACAGAGCCAGTTCTGAATAAGTTTAAGATTCCAAGAGTCCCAGATTTCTTCACCAAACATTGTGTTTTTGAAATCACCATCATAAAGGTTACTAAGGGGTTATTCCAACTTCCCTTAAATAATAACACATAAAGAAAATGATACTGTTTTGTGAACAGGGCATTATGAACAGGGCAGCTTAAGGTGGTGACAACTGCTCCAGGAACCCTGGCCACTCCAGGCTCCTCTAAAGATTCAGACAAGTATTCATCCAACTTGCAACCCACTAGGAACACATTAGCATCAGCCAATAAAGTAAATAGAGAATATAGAAAACAAAATATTTCTTTCCACCATCAGAGTTCCACTGCCATGTTAGACCCAAAGATTAAAGAAGAGTGAACTGGAAAACACAAAACTTTTGGGGATAGGTGAAAATCACTTTAGATGGTGCTGGTACAGGCATCCGTACTGGATATGATAGCTAAAAAATTTCTGTATGTGTATGTTTGGTGGGTATGTATACCTCTGTGTAGATTTCAGGCGTGTTGTGTGTGTGTGTGTGTGTGTTTGTATTCATGTGTATGTATGCACTGGAGCTATGAAACAGGGAAGAAAAAGCCCAGTAAATGAAACCTTTGGTTCTCTGTGTCTTTGGCCAGTCCTGTTTTCTGTACCTGCTTATAGCACAGCTACACTGAAAGTTCTCCAGCATCATATGAAGACATGAAAATCATGCCTGAAGCTGAATCTCAGCAGAATTTTGAAGCAGAGAAATAGAGAGGATTTATCATTTTATGAAAAGTTAAATAAAATGGAAGACATACTAAGTTTCTAGATGTAGCAACTTATAAAGAAGGGCATGAAGAAAGACAGCATTGACAGTAGTGGGGGGTTGCTCCTTCCTTTGGTGCCTTTCACCATTACCTGGACCTTCATTAAGCAAACATGACACTTAATCCAGGGCAGAAGTCAATTTCAGTATTCACTGGTGAGAGCACAAGGATTATTAAAGGCACTTTTAAAAACCTCCACTATTATTAGGGATTCACCAGAGAATTAAATTCTTCTTTGGAAATCCTAAAGCAACAATAAGCCAAATACAGGACTCTGAAGAAAATATACAGTATCTTCACATTTCAAGATGCCTTTTACAGCAGAAGTTTTCAAGATCTCGGTAGAAGACAGATTTTTTTTTTTTTTCCCCTAGGCAGGCTGTGCTGCAAATTTTCTCAGTCTATTGGAATTTACTGCTCTTTTCACCTAAAATCACTGTAAATGTTGTGACATGTCTAAAAATGTGTCTGCCTCTCCTGTTTTATCTAGCCTCAAACTATTTTTCTTTATAATTTGACCATGCCTTTCAAAGAGTACATTACTATCTTCTATGCTAGGGCCTTTCCCTTATTTTTCATATAGGAAATAGCTTTTTATTTGACTTGAGTGTGGTGCCACAGAAGGAGGTTAACTAATCTGTAAATTAAAGTACTTTGGATATGGGCTGAGCACAGAAAAAACATACCTAGTTAACTTAATAAACTTTCTTGGATCAAAGAAATTTGGGTTTAAAAAAGTATGGATAAAGTAGACTTGTAATTTAAATTGTAATGCTAACTTGACAATATAATTTTGTTGAAAGTGGCTCAATTTTGAGAGTGGAAAGGGATAGTATTAATAGTTATTCAAGGATACTAATCTAAATTGAGATTTTTTTTTCTCAAACTGTAAGATATGGTCACCCTATTGATAATCTTTATATTTCTATGTCCTCAGCTGTATGATCTGGGTGAATCAATCAGTGATAAAGTATGTGAGTGCTGATTCTGGATTTAAAACTTGGCTGTAGAACTTACTAGCTGTGTGAGCAGAGGTCCTCAGGCAGAGTCAGGTGCACAGTCAGTAACATAGAATATACCAAAGGGAACTGGTACTAATAAGGAAGCACTTGTTCACCTGGGCCTCCCTGCCATGACATACCGCAGAAAGAGTTATGGAAAATGTCCCTAGAGCTGTATTCCAGGAGACAATAGACAACTGATTTTTCACCTAAAATTTCCTCACTCCCAGAAATTTAAAAAGGGCTAATAATATTGACTTAGCATAGTGTAGAAAACTAGGGAACTTTCTTTCTAAAATCCTGTCCCAAGTTTACTCTCATTTCTAAAGAGTAACAGTGATGTTTTTATTTGTTCTTGATGGAATCGCCTCATTATTTTAAGTTGTGTGTCGGGAGCAAAACAGAGTGTGAAAATTCTTCTCCCTAAAAATGGACTTACACAACAGGGACATGAGACGATAAGAAATATAAATGACTTTTATTCTTAGGACAACTTTTCCAATTAGGAGGTTACCATCCATTTCCTGAGTTCTTTCCACTTTCATTAATGTGACAAGAAGCCTTAAACCTTGTTTATGCATATCAGAAAAATAAGTTCTTGCATTCCATGCAGGCTGGGCTTAAAGCAGTCATTCAATCAAAAGGAAACGTTGCCTTTAAGTTTTAGTACTTTGTAATGTTCTGTAAGAAGCCATAATCAACTTCACTAGATGAAAGGAGGCAAATGGAGACATGTGTATATGCACAAATGTGTGTGTACAAATGTGTGTCTGTGTCCCAAAGCAGCTTCCTTCTCCTTCTAGATAATCAGTAAAATTCAAGGAATTGACATAGGCTATTTATGTAAAAATTTTCCAGTCATGCAAAACCACTGGATCAATGAGGCCAGTTTATGATCTAAAAAAGAGATGTCATTTTTCAAACAGCTCATGTCAGAATGTTACTCAGAAAAATGAAAAAAAAATAAAAATATCAAAGGAAACTAGATAAGAAAAACAATCATTTTTAAACATTTTTTTCCCCTAAACTACTTACCACCTATAGACTTAGGTTAAAAGGCTGGTTGCTTTATTTAGAGACATAATTCAATGACCAATATATAATCCTTTTAAGCTTTGGAAGGAAAACTAATTTGTCTTTGCAGAGGGTTAGCTAAATGAATCAGTCTCCAATATTAATGAGTTCATGCCTTAATAAATTATCTGAAGAGTTATTCAACAAGGCCTTTTTAAAGATAGCAATAGAAATATGTATATTTCAAATATTCAACAATAGAACACTAAAAAAATAAATCTCTGACTATATATATATATGTGTGTAAAACACAATGTAAAATATAAGGAGTGCCTCGTTGGCTCAGATGGAAAAGCATGTGACTCTTCCATCTCAGGGTTGTGAGTTCAAACCCCACGTTGGGTGTAGAGATTACATAAATAAAAATAAAAATATAAATAAATAAATAAATAAATAGACATAAAGTGCATACACTGTAAGAATCTTTCAGAAAGCAATGTAAAATACAAGGAACATTAACTGAAAAGTCATACATAGGCTACATGGGCTGTCTTTGTGATCAAATACCTAGTTTGAATTCCAGTTCTGTTATTTTGTAACTGTATAACCTTGGAAAATTTATCTAACTTCATAAGACTTACTTTCCTCTATATAAGTTTTTTTCAACTTCTTCTAAGATTAAATGGTAGTCATTAATAGAATTATTAATGTAGAAGAGCATTTTGAGATCCAAGGTCCAGAGACCTAACTGATACCACCAAGGTCATCCTAGCATTATCAGCAGAGCTGATCACCTACATTGAGCTTTCAACTCTAGCACTTTGCCTTCTGATACTTTAGCAAGTACAACTCTTGGTTCAATTTCTGATACATTTGTGTTAAAACCTACAAGTGATGTTTTTCAAATTAGCTGTCATCAAAGCTGTTGTGAGAAAAATATAAACAAATTCATACAGAATTATAAACTACTGTCAGTTTAATCTATTATTCTTTCCAAAGATAACTGAATTTTTCCAGGCAAAAGTAAGCTTTTAGCAAAAAGAAGAGAACTATAATGAGTGAGTTCTGGAAAGGAAAGCATCAAATCCCAGTGGATAGATCTTTCAACTCTTGCTACAGAGTGACTTCCTAATCCATAACTTAAACCAGTTAAAGTCCAACTGTAATGTGTATTAGAATCACATGGAGGGGGATCCCTGGGTGACTCAGCAGTTTGGTGCCTGCCTTTGGCCTAGGGAGCGATCCTGGAGTCCAGGGATTGAGTCCCCTGTCGGGCTCCTGGTATGGAGCCTGCTTCTCCGTCTTCCTGTGTCTCTGCCTCTCTCTTTCTCTCTCTACATCTATCATGAATAAATAAAAAATTAATAATTAATTTTAAAAAATCACATGGAGATCCTATTAAAATACAGGTTGCAGTGTCCCACACTAACATTCTCAGATGATGCCAAAGTTGCTGGTCAGCCAGTGGGTCACACTTTGAAAAACTTTGGCCTAGACTGGCCACTAATTCCAATGATAACATGATAGGTTAGATAATACTAGCATTTCTTTCTTAAGCAACTGCAGATCACAGACACAATATGACAAAGTAGGACCAAGATGCTTCAGGGTCAGCTCTGTACGACTACCATAGTAGGAGTACCAGCTGGTGGCCATGGAAACTATAAAATTCCCCAAATCTAATGGAATGTAGGAGCAAAGCATCGTGTCAGAGAATAGAAGATCAGAAATGAAGATGTGCATAAGTGGAAAACAAAACAGTTGTTCCAGCACTTGGTAAAGCATACAAAACTAAGCAAACGGAAATACCAGTGCGTCATAATGCTATAACCTGAGTTATTAAATCACAGAATGTGAAGCAGCAACATGCTCACAGGGTGGAGACATAAAATTCCATTGCAACAGAAGCCACTTCTTCTAAAGCTCCATACCTAGATTCACTATATCCTTTCTTGCTTTCTTGACCTAATAACCCCTACATCATCATCAAGCTCCACGTTTGCACTTTCCATATGAACTCTATTATTTTTTTTATCACCCTCCCAATACCTTAATTATTAACCTGTTCAAACTTCAGCACATTAAACTCTAGATCAGGCACAAGAGAGCACAAGTTCTTGACAAAGGCACGTCCCCTGCTCTGCTTGAAAGGGAAGCCAAGCAATATTTCTTGTTACAATCTCCAAGGTGGCAAGCAGTGACACTGAGGATGTCCACTCAGGAGACTGAATGATCTGTGAGGACTGATCACCTCTTATACACACTTAGACACAGCACACACACTCTCACACTTACACCTTCTCCCTTTATCCAGAGCTCCAGAGAGAGCCATTATGAACTTTCTGGGAAAGCAAGAGAGAATGCAGAGAAAAGGATTGGTAATGGATCTGGGAGATGGAATTAAGAATTTTTTCCAGAGAGACCCCAGAATAACTAGCCTAGTGAGGGACTTTTTAAGTGCTTTAAGCTTATTATAATATTAGAAGTTCACCATACTTTATCTCTACTTTCAAAATATTCTTTAAATATAATTATCTCCTTCATCACTATTTTATAGACAAAGAAATTAAGACTCAGAGGGGACTTGTTCTAGATCAGCAAGTAATGGCAAAACTGCAATTAAACAGTATCTAATCTTGTTTTCTTAAAGAATTATCATGGGGCACCTGGGTGGCTCAGTGGTGGAGCATCTGCCTTGGCTTAGTGCCTGATCCTGGGGTTCTGGGATCTAGTCCCTCAACGGGCTCCCTGCAGGGAGCCTGCTTCTCCCTCTGCCTATGTCTCTGCCTCTGTGTGTGTGTGTGTCTCTCATGAATAAATAAAATATTTAAAAAAAAGAATTATCATGAATATTTAAAGTTGAAATCAATTATGTAATTAAAATTTATAATTATTGCAGTTCTTGTTTTTCTTAATGTAGAAGAATCGGAATGGCCCAGAAACTCTTCTAATGCCCTTCTCAATAGTAATAAGTATTTCATAAGCATTACTTTACATATTTTTATATATCCTCACATAAATCTTACAAAGAGCCGTGTTTTGTAATTTTAAGGATGAGGAAACTGAGACATTAAGAACTTAGGAAAATCATCCATCTAAGTGGCAGGCTAAGTATCCAAATCTAGATGTATAAGACTCCAGAGACCAAGGTCGTATCTATTCCACTTTTCAAAGTTTTTTTCAAGTTTTTTTTTAATCTATTAATATCCCTAGAGATAAGGATCTAGCAAAAATAATTTACTCCATGAGGACTATGTGCCAGGAGTTGTACTGAGTATTCCTAAAACATAATTGCGAGATGCTGATGTGATAAAGGGTTCAGTGTCTCATTTCCACCAAAGAATTTTGTGAAGATTCTTTTCTTTCCTTTTTTTAAGATTTTATTTATTTATTTGAGAGAGAGAGAGAGAAAGAAAGAGAGAGAAAGAGAGAGCACAAACAAGGAGGGGCAGAGCCAGAGGGACAAGCAGACTCCCCACTGAGTGCAGAGCCCAAGACAGGGCTGGATCCCAGAATCTCCAAATCATGACCTGAATCAAAGGCAGACACTTAACCTACTGAGCCACCCAAGCACCTCTGAAGATTCTTGTCATGGCTTACCAAACCTTTTACAGTTTTCTATGTGCCAGTTACCCACATCCCTCTCAAGGGCAGCCGATCTATAGGCTTCCCTTGGTCCCCACCTTGGGTTCTGACAACTGGGCCAATCACATTCCTTTTTTTCCCCCTTAAATTTAAGAACAGAGAGAAGATGTAAAATAGCATGAGACAAAGACTACCTTATGAAGTAGTGGCATGGCATGTGGGATTGCCAAGGCCCTTGAGACACATTCTAGGGTGAAAGCCCCCACAGAGAATACATGAAAAAACAGAACAGGTCTGAAATACTGCATATTTTATGTTCTCCACTTCATACTTTAAAAGCACTTAATGATATTTCGCCCATATTTATTAAGAAAATAAGTCTTAGGGATGCCTGGGTGGCTCAGTGTTTGAGCGTCTGCCTTGGGCTCAGGGCGCGATCCTGGAGTGCCCAGATCAAGACCCACATTGGGCTTCCTGCATGGAGTCTGCTTCTCCCTTTGCCTATGTCTCTGCCTCTCTCTCTCTCTCTCTCTCTCTCTCTCTGTGTGTGTCTCATGAACAAATAAATAAAATCTTAAAAAAAAAGAAAATACATTTTAAAGATTATACAGAAGTTTGTAAGCAGCTTTGGCATGTTTTCTCAGCTAGCATCATTTAAGAATCTCTGTTAAATTTTTTAAAAAATGCTAACAAATAATAGAGTTAATGTTTACAGTTAAATGATGGAAAATTCCTAAAAGTAAGAAACGGGAAAACTTTTTGTTTCCAACATCCCATAATTTAACAGTATTAATAGATGTCAAGTTACATGTGTAAATGTACTTGATTTGCCAGTCTCGAATTCTTTACATGGATTCAAGAGCAAACTCCTTACACTGATTTTCTCTCTAATGTGAAAAATCCAAAGATTCCAGAGTCAGTTCTGGATTCAAATTATCTGCTGATACACATTAGATATATTACTATAGGTAAGGAACATTCATCCTGGGAAATATTTTACTCTTCTATAAAAGGTAAGCTATATTAATTCATACTTGACCTCATTGTCATTGTGTGAGTTAAGGCAATACTATGAATAGTATCATGTTCTTCTTTTAGTAGCCTCATGTTTTACATATAAAATATTGCTCCAATATATGTCACTAAGGCTTAAAAATCATATATATTATACACAGAGTGCAGTTTTAATAGTTTGTGAAAAAGTAAGTCTGATATATACTTAGGACATCAATTGTCATACCTCTTCCTAAATATTTAGTGAGTTATAAAACCAAAGTATACTTGGAGTGGACATCACTTAATAAACTCTCAGAATCTTCCTAGAGTGATAAAGCAAGGGCTTTCAGAAATCATTTCCTACAAATTCAGTACATCCCCAGAAATCTGGTCAAAAACTAACAAATTTGAATTTTCTACTTGTCAATTAATTCAGGTCTTATAAAATCTGTTGGTTTTTTTGGGCTTCCATAAGACCCCTGATCTGACTTCTAGACGTGTACACTTCCATACTCCTTTCATGAGTTCCCCATTCTTATAAAAAGAACATGAGGTAAATGATATTTACAATCCACTTGAAAACTTCAAGCATGAGCGTCCAGTCTCATGTTCCCCAAATACAGCCAGCGGAAGCTGCTTTCACAACACAGTTAATGCTTTATTACTGAGCCAGATGTGGGTGACAGCAGCGTGCACTTTGACAGTTCAAATGGCACATTTCTGAGAGAGTGTTTAATTCAGGACTACAAGTGGACAGAGCTATGCAGACCTCTTCAGCACCCTTATTATGGGTTTCAATTTTGTTGCTGGTATTTTCCCCCTTTTTAATAGGTGAGGCAGCTGACAACTGAATTAGTACACTCTCCTTAGTATGCCAGTGGCTCATGACAATAGCCTAAGGGGGAAGATATAGATAACTGAGAAGTTTTCTCACTGTTGTGATATATTTTTTCATATGGTTAATAAGGCAATTGAAATGACATTCTGTCACTGTAGTATAATACCATGAATGTGTGATTTTCCTTGTGCTGCCACTAGGAGGAGATGCATTTTGTTTAATTCTTTTTAAAAAGGAAGTGGAAGAAAAAAAGGAATGTGCTTAGAGATGTGACAGTCTGCAAACTTGAATGTCCATAGTGTACTTAGACAGTAGTGGCACCTAATTCTAATGGGATGGGACTCTGTGCCAGGTTGGGCTTTCTCTGGTGATGAAAATGTAAAGTCAAATTAATAAAGGAAACTTAAAAACTTAAAATAGTTATATATAAAACAGCTTTGGAAGGTAAGAAAGCTAAATTGATGTCACCTCACTCCTTACATAAACACTTCTCCCCCTCAATAAATGGGGTTTTATAAGTAGGACCACTTTAAGATCTTCCTTTGTCCTAAACCCTCTTACTAAGAGAGGCCCACATCAGATATTAAAATGTACTTACATTCCACATTTGATAAACAAATGTATATGTATGTATAATGGTATGAGTTAGGTTATAGTTGACTAGTTGATATAATATTACATTTGGAAAACATTTAACCAAACATAAACTAATTATAATTTTGCAACTTCTATTTATGTTTTGGAACCAAAGCTATTTTCCTTTATACTTTCATTAGCCCTTGAAAAACTCACAGATCTTTTTATATCTTCTCCATAAAAAAACATCTTAAAAGATGTACTTTTTAGGATGGGTCTGTCCAAATGCCAGAAGATGAAAATTCTCTTTTATGGTGAAGAAAAAGGGTTTCCACCCTTTTTCTGGTTTCATAACAGAGTCTCGTGAAACAATCTGAATATTCAGACTGTGAAGATTATATTATCAAAGATTGGTATCAAAATTTTTATTTTATATATGAAAGATTAATATAATATTATCAAACGAGCTAAACAGTTACAATATCTGTTGGGAAAGGACAAGTGAACTAGTTACTTTAGCCAACAACCTTAAAAATTTATGTAAGTTAGCTAAATGAAGAACTGGAGGAGGTCTGTTATCCACATGGGTTTAACTTCAGCTCTTCAATCTACTCACCTCTACCAAGTATCCTGCCTAATGAGCCACTTTCAGATTTATGAAAATAGACATGTGTCACCTGCTGCTAACATCTCATGTACTTCATCTGTGAAGTTTAATATTCTATAAAATAGATAACATTCTTCTCCAAAAGGTTGGATTTATTTTTTTTCATCTTGGTTAGAATCCCGAACCTTGGGAAACAGAGTTCTAGATCAAGAGCATATGAAATTTTTAAAAAGATGTCACAATTGCTAACTTGCCTCCACAATGTAGATTTTTTGCTGTCCTTACTCTAAGGGAGAAAACCAGCTACCATAAATAGGGTAGTTTAGTTAGAGTAAAAGAACTAATTAAACCTTAGAGTTACAACTAACATGCATTGACATTCTGACTTTACTGTCCATTGGTTCATATTCTTAGTGGTTAAAGAAGGGATGCCCCCTATATTTTTTCTACCTCCTATTCTTTAATTTTATTGATTTATCCTCCTGATAAAATGAGATAAACTTCTCAAATCGTTAAAGAGAAAAAGTTAGAGATTCTTGCTGATTTCTTGGTGTGAGCCAGTGTGAGCCAGAGTAGCTGACCCTGGGTTAAATCATTAGTAGACTGAAGCTCTGTGGGCTATAAACAGATGATTAATTCAAATAGTTCTTTATGGATGTCAACATTTTCTGGGGACCTCAAATGATAATTACTATACAAAAGAGGTTAAAAAATGATGAAATTTTATTTAGTTTTTATTTCTATTTTTTAGAGGGGAGGAAAAGAGGCAGAGGGAGAGAAAGAATCTTAAGCAGGCTCCATGCAGGGCATGGAGCCTAATGTGGGGCTCAATCTCACAACCTCAAGATCATGACCTGATCCAAAATCAAGAGCCACCGAGGTGCCCCAGAAATGATGAAATTTTAAAGCAGTGAATAATTCACTGATTATATAACTTCAAATGTCTATTACTATGCAATAGAAATAATTGGCCTGTACCCTAATTCCTTGAAATTCCCATGAGTAACACATAGAATTGCCAGAGTAAGAGACCAAAAACCTTATATTAGCCAAGATGTAAGAAGGGGTATCTAGGCAAGGCAACAGTGTCTTAGAAAAAAATGAGTCCTAAAGGGAAGTCTTGGCAATTTCGAACAATTCTGTCCTGATCATTAGGCTGGAAGGAAAAGTTCGCACTGGTGTTTCAAGGCCTAATACGTGACTATTAAACAGTTTTTTTCTTTGACACTCTAGCCAACTGGGAAATAACTCCTGAGAGCTTTTAGCTGATGGTGACTCAAATCACACATCTCCTCATAGTACAGCCCATAAGACAGGAAAGAGTGTATATGGCAGGAGTTGTAGACATGAAGGTCTTTCTCATGCCTTTCAATAGGCTTCTGCTGCACTTTCTCATAAGCCAACTTGAAGAGGAATTTGTATGTACAGCAAGCACAGAACCTCTCTGCTTACATTACAGTATAGATTTGGAAAACAAAGAATATACTTAGGCATGGGATCATCTGCCTCAGATGACTCAGGCAGAGCTAGTTGCTGGTAACATGATATATATCATCATATAAATAGGTTTTAGAACAAGTGGTATTTCTTCAGTACAATAAATTCAGAATTAATAATTTGCAAAATATAGAAACAAAATCATGTCCTTCAAATAACACCGGGCTATATCATCCTAGTAGAAAATAATACTCACTCTGTTGAGCTATGCTGGCTTATGCGTAACTTAAGAGGAAACTGGCTATAAACAGTTGGTGAATTGAACTAGAATAAAATTTAATTCTTGCTGCCACTCTAAGCACAAATATCCCCTACCCACATTTCAAGGCCAAAAAGATGATAAAGGAGAACTACATTTACCTTTCTGAGGCATGAAGTTTTACAACACTGAAGGACAGGTCAAGGGCCAGGACTGTTTTCTCATGCTGGGATGTCTGGAGTTCTGTAATGGAAGGATTAGAAGCATCCGGGTTTTTAAGACTTTAAGATAGGATAAAGGAGGTAGAATGTGGGAAATGAACAAAAAAGAGGAAAGTGGAAATCACTTACTGAAGAACTGCTACAACCTCCAACTGTGTGCATGTTTGAGAGGTTGAGAAATAGCTCATAGAGGTCACCCTTCCTGATTGCCAGGCTGAGGTATTGACAACTCCACTGTGAAGGGATCAGCAAAGAGGAACACAAACAGCCAAACCCCTCTAGTGCAAGATTCTTAAAGATAATTTCCCATAACTTTTCTCTCTCCAGGACAGCAATGGGCACTGGGTCAAGCATATGATCTAGGATCCATCTAATTGTATGTGAGTGCATTTATTGGTAGATTCTTCTGTCCGGGCAAAGCAGACATTAGGGCAGCCTTTTGCCTGTTCCTTTTAAGTAATTTAGCCAAATTACTACATTGCAAAGTAACGTAGGCCTGAAACAGCAACTTGGCACATGTCTGGATGAGCACATGTATGGAACTTAAGGAAAAGGAAGCAGATAAAAGTTTCCTGAAACCTATTATTATTCAAATATAACAACCCTTTCAAGAGGGAAAAGATTAGATTCTACATGTAAGTATGATTTGAGCATTTTGGTTCACTACCACATGTCTTTGACTCACTCCTGTGACCCAGTGACATCCAAAAGGAACTAATGCTCTGGTAGTTAACGTGTGGTCTCCACTTCATATGAAGTGATTTAATAAACACAGGAGCTTAGCATTATTGCATACAAAATCAGGGGTGAAATAAATGCAACTAAGATGATGTCTTAAAAAAGGCATTTTTTGTGCATATTCAATAGGCCATTAATAGATCTACTAGGACATCTTTTTACAAAATATTTTAACATGCATTTTAAAATATACAAACAATTAACAAACAGAATCTGAGCAGAAGAAAAATACCCAGAGAAATATAGTTTCTTCTCAGAGTCTGACCTAGAGTATCTCATTCAGTACTTTTTTCATCTTGTTACAGGTTGAGTGGAAATAAAGGAATCTCTAGTTATTATTTTTCAGTACACTGATAATGCTCACCTGTTCTTCTCAAACTCTATTCTAAACCTCCATCCACCTTTCCTACCCTGGCCCTTAGCTCTACTACCACAATACCTAGTACATTAGAATAGCTATGATCAACAGACATTTGATTGTGGTATACCCACCACTGCCCATTCAGAACACTCTACTGTTACTCTTTTTACCAGGTTGTGAGATCCAGAGCAGTGCCTTGAATCCATCTATGTTATACCTATCCCTACACATGAAGCCAGCCTGCATACTAAAGAAATGTGGACCTAAATTTGAAGGAAGAAGACATGGAAGGAGAAGGAGTTCTCAGAAGATTAAGCAAGAGGAAGTTTGCTCTGGATCCAAGAATTTAGCAAGTGGCTTCTCTCCTCTCCTTTCCAGAACATGAGTACAAAAGGGCATTCTCTAAGACCTGTCCATTTTCCATTTTCTTGAGAAACTCTGAACTAAATGTCACAAAACTTTGTAATGGTCTTAGGATCCTGCAGACCTGATTTCTGGAAATTGCCAATCCATTTTCTCCTTCTGAGAAGGATGCCTCGGGAAGTTATTTTCAAGTCTTAAATTTTCTTTGGAACAAAAAGAATTAGCTTGCTGTTAAGAACAAAATCATTAAGTGTTCCACTACTCTCCTCTGTACAGTACATAACCTAAGGATAGAACAAATTCTTGCCCTCAAGGATCTTACAATCTCTCAAAACACTGTGCATTAGCATTTTAATAGTGTGATAATTCTGTGATGTTGTTGGAAATGCTTTACTTAAATGGGCACAACAGCTACATTTTATTCTAATGAAGATTCATTGGCAATATGGATTAGCATTTGACAGTGGAAAGTGGCTATTAACCTTGATGTATGTGAATACACCCACATAGAGTGGCCAAGTCTCCACACAGAGTACATTTTCTAAGGTATAATAACATGGGGATGGAGGGAGTACGTGAGGAGAGACCACTTCCATGCTCTATTTACTACAGTTGGTCTGTTTGAAGGGACAGGACAGTGCAAAGGTGGTTCCAGACCTCAGGCATGGGTAGAAGTTCCAACTTGTCTGACCAGTGACTACCCTTCTTAAAACTCTGCCTTTTAATACCAGAAAAAAGAAAACAGTCCTGCTCTTTGCTATCTGAAATTTTCTTTTTCGACTTCCAGATTTTTGGCAGTAGAAGTATTAACCTCATGTTGTTTTTCAATAATGATAATGTTAGTGCTGTTAATAATGGCTATGATTTATAAAGCAGCTAGAAATGCAGGTGGAACTCTCCATATGAGAGTCCATTCCATTTTCCTAGCAACCCTAAAAGTCTTAACGTTCCCCAAGATTTTACAACATGTAGCTGTGGGTCCAGAATTCTTGCTTAGCTTTGTACCAAACTCAACATTTCTGCTCTTTTCACTTTACTGTAAGGTTGACATCGGTCTAAGCATCACTAGAATAAGCAGTATCTCATCTACACAAACAAAGCCATACATTTATGCAGACATATGTAAGAACTTTACAAACAAAAATCTTCTGCTTCAATCTCCCTAAAACCATTTTTATTACACAGAAACATTTGAAAATCAAGATTCCCAATACCGTACAGATATATCAAATGCCAAGGAATACAAGATTCCCTTTCCAGAGACACTGACTCTGAGTCCTCGTGCCTCCTGATTTATCCCAGATTTAGAAACAATGACAGCACCGGAGCAAAGCTCATCCATTCTGGAATGCTATATTGCCGGCCAAACCTTCCAACCCCCTTGACACTGTCTTCAGTTTCAATGATGGAGTTCTTTTTGTTTGTTGTTTCTCTGCTTGTCTTTTTTATTTTTACTTGCTTTGATGTCTGTAATCCTACTGATCCACGCAGGTGACCAAACTTTCATCCGTAATCTGTAGCATTCAAATTAAAGGAATGGTTTATAGATTCTAGGATTTTCTGAGCACCTCACATAAATCCTTCCTAGGCCCCTCATGAATGGATAAGCCAGGAGCAGAGGATGAAGTTAAATTGATCCCAATCAATGTACCACAAAGCATCAAATTACATTCGCTGCCAGTCAACAAACAAACAAAGACCTGTTCCTCTTCATTTTTAAAACGAATCTTATTTTTATTAGGTTTCACTTTTTTTTTTTTTTCGTAGTGCCATTTGATCACAAGTTAGTGTTTCCTAGCCGGTATAGATTCACAGGAGTCGTTCATCCTTCATTAGGTGAAAAACAGCTTTTACATTTCTGCAGAATTTAATTTCTTGCTCTCTTCAACCAAACACTTCTAAAATGCTTACACTCTGTTGCATTAAGAACAAATATAATCTTTTTATATAGCAAAATCCTATATCTCTTTAAAGAAAACAGGTAGAATGAAAATAAGTGCACTTTTTCCCAGTCACATTAAACAGAAAGGTTAAGCTCCTACTGACAGGAAAGATGTATTTGCAAGTGATTAGTTATATTTCTATCATAGTGCTTGTCTGCGTTCTTCCTTTGATGTTTAAACAAAGCTCTTGAACACGCTGGGTTGTATGCTCTGATGTTGATTTATAGGTAGAACTGAATTCCAAACACTAAGCCAGTAGGTAGGCTTTAATAAAAGGCACAGACTTTCCCCCTGCTGGTTAGTGTGTGACTAAGCGATATTGTTTCAGGGCCCCAATCTGTCAAGACAGGTGTACAGTGAGGGAGTCCTTCAGGCACAAAAACCTGAGCTATCCACAGAGGGCCACATTCTGCCCTACAAGATTGCTGAGTTTTAAACCCTTAGAAGAAAAATTGTGTGTGTGTGTGTGTGTGTGTGTGTGTTTTCTTTAAACTCTTCTCTTCAAATAACATGTGGACACACCTTCATTTAGAAGTAAGCTGTATCTAGGAGGGAGAAGCTGAAGGTAATCAGGCAGTCAGATGGCAGACGAAATTCAGGCCAGGTACTGCCAGTCCTAATGCAAGGACATCAGAAAGAATGATAGAGCATCTTCCACAGGCTAATAATCCATGCTTAACTGGCTGACATCTCTCAGTGTGTTGGAGGATGGGGATCTAGGCAGCATCATGGGTAGCTCAATGAAGCTATCTGCTCCAGCCACAAAAGGAGGAAAAATTAATGTAATAGAGATATTTGGTTAAATTAACAAAGGCATCCCCATCTGGCCAAGCCCAGGGAGGTGTGAACAACTGTAGTCAAAAAATGAGGGCATGTGTTAACACCTTACTCTGCCAACTTCATGATCTCAATGCGCATGAAATGCACAGGGCCACACCACCATCTGAAGAACAAAAGAACAACTTGAGTATTGATGGAAGTGCTTTCCGTTTCACCTGCATATTTTGCAATACATTTTTCAAATAATGGATTGCAATTTCTGCCTTACATCCAGTCTTTTTTGGGACCTTCTGGATGCAAGCCCCAAAATATAATGAATATAAGCCCCTTGAGGGAATAGATCTTAAAAATAAGCAATCTAGAAGCACCAACAGGTATTGCTTTTATAAAATGAGTAAGTATATATATATATATGTTGTATGAAATATATGAAAAATAGAAAATTTACAAACAATGATACCACAAACTACAGTTAACCACTTTTGCATTTCCTTCCAAATCTTTTCATATAATTGGCAGAAGAATATGTCAACATATATATATGTAGATATCTATTTTTTACATACATATATGTATGCATATGGATGGATATTCATGCATACACAAACATGTACAAATACATATATACAAATATATATCCTGTTTTTTATTTTTTTATTTATTTTTTATTTTTTTATTTATGATAGTCACACACACACACACACACACAGAGGCAGAGACACAGGCAGAAGGAGAAGCAGGCTCCATGCACTGGGAGCCCGACGTGGGATTCGATTCCGGGTCTCCAGGATCGCGCCCTGGGCCAAAGGCAGGCGCCAAACCGCTGTGCCACCCAGGGATCCCTATATCCTGTTTTGTAATCTCCTTTTTCTGCTTATCTTTTATTGTAAATGCATTCCATGTAAAAAACTAACTTACTACTTCATTTTAGTGGTGAAAGATTCTCAATAAATGAAAGTTTAGATTTTTCTACAAACTCTATTATTGTAAACATATTGTAAAAAGAAAGTAAATATAGTGAATATATAAATATTTGCTTTCTAAATTAGTGAATGCATGAAAATGGGCATCCATTAATGCACACTCATTTTTCTCAGTACTCAATTTTCCCTCCAGATATACTTAATATATTTTCCTAAATGATGATCCACTCAAAATTGGGAATTATGACTTTGGACTCAGAAAGAAAAAAACTTTTTGTGTTCCTAATTTGCTCTAAGGAGTTAGACCAAATTGCACACTAACTCATAATCTTCTCATATCTGAACCATAAGAGTGGGGAGGACTGATATACACTCTGATCTTCAAGAGTGAGAGAATACTATAAAAAACCTGAGAATTATAGGACACATCAATAAAGCCTTCTTAAAAATTGATGCTTGAGGGATGCCTGGGTGGCTCAGTGGTTGGGTGTCTGCCTTTAGCTCAGGGTGTGATTCCAGGGTCCCGGAATCAAGTCTCGCATCAGACTCCTGCATGGAGCCTACTTCTCCCTCTGCCTGTGTCTCTGCCTCTCTCTTTGCATGTCTCTCATGAATAAATGAATAAAATCTTTTATTTTTTTATTTTTATTTTTTAAATATTTTATTTATTTATTCATGAGAGATGGAGAGAGAGAGACAGAGACACAGGCAGAGGGAGAAGCAGACTCCATGCAGGGAGCCTGACGTGGGACTCGATCCTGGGTCTCCAGGATCAGGCCCTGGGCTGAAGGCCGCGCTAAACCGCTGAGCCACCCGGGCTGCCCTGAATAAAATCTTTTAAAAAAATGTATGTTTGATATTCAGATATTTCTAATCAACACATTTTTCATAATTTTTAGTTCATTTATATCTACACCTAGTTCCTAATCCCATAATGATGAAATAAAAGCGTTTGTTATGCCTACTATTCTGTGTGTCAATATTTATTACCATTATGTTAAATTCCATTTGTCACCTGCCCACATGTGTTTTGATTCTTTATTAATAGATGCTACTTTCCTCTTCCTAGTCATCCTCGTAAAAAAAAAAAAAAAAGTGTATCCTCTACCTCAGGGTTCAACAAGCAATGGCTCATAGGCCAAAGATAACTGATTTCCTGTTTTTATATGGTCTTCAAGCCAAAAAAAATTTCTCTTTATAAAAGTGTTATAAAAAAAAGAATATCCAACACTGACCATATGTGGTTGACAAATCCTAAGTATTTACTATCTGGCCCTTTATAGAAAAAGAGCTCTGACCCCCCATTCTAATACTACCAGCAATCTAGGCTAACACTAGATTTTTTTTTTCCAAAGAGATTTTTAGAAATACCAATTTGCTGGTATTAATCATGATGATGAGGTTGGTATTGGAAGGAAAGGAAGATGGGTATGGCATTCTGTACACAACTAAGTTTAGGAAACTCCAAATTAAATGAAATTTAATCCGTTTGTGTTATTATAGCACTTCTAAGTTTCTTAATATACTAATAGCATTTTGAGTCTTCCAAAGGTAGAAGACTATGCAACAAAATGCATTGTTTCTCAATCCTACTGATGTGGATGTTTTGTTTTATAGAGATAACACTCAATGAAAATTTGCTTAGGCACATTCTTTGAAATAAAGAGGGAAAGACATCGAAAGTAAAGGGAGGGCATGATAATTTATTTTTAGCATAGTAATAAATTCTTATTATTTGCATCTCTATTCTTTTTCGAGATAATTAGATTATGTTTTCAGGTAAAAAGCTATATCTACACAGGAATCCAGACTCATTCAGATTTTCAAGGGTTACTTATTAGTCTCAACTTTCTAATACTGATGATCAAAATTTGAGAGCAGAGTAAGGATGTTGAATTATGAAAATAAGTGCTTGCTCTTTTCATTATAAGTCAATATTCTCATACTGTTAGATGTAACATTTGATCCATCTAGTTCAATTTTCCACCAGCAGCTCTGGGAGGGGAAGGACTAATTTAGCAACACAGAAAATGTAATTACAAATAAAAGAAGGTAGCTGATGAAGTGTTACCTTTTCTAGTTCTCAGCTGTCTGCTGTGCAGCCACATTGTGGAGGAATATTTTCTATTTATCAGTTCTGTTTACATGTTATTGACCTTCAAAGCCTATACCTACACTTGGACTGTTTTGCTCTAATTACCACGTTACATTTGTCCATCTACACATAAATATTGATGCTTACATTTGGTTCTATATTTGACACACACACCATCAGAACATTTTAGCAAACTAAAAACTTACAGATAAGGCGCATGCCAAACAACATGAAAGCATTGTTCAATCACTTCCCTTACAGATTTTTTTAAAAGATTTTTTAATTAATTTATTTATTTGAGAGAAAGAGAGAGAGAGACCACAAGCAAGGAGGAAAGGCAGAGGGAGAGAGAAGCACGCTCTCCACTGAGCTGGGAGCCCAATGCAGGGATCGATCCCAGGATCCTGGGATTATGACCTGAGCAGAAGGCCCAGGCACCCCCCCTTACAAATTGAAAAAAATAATAATTCTGTGTCCATTAACTTAAATCTTAGTATTTCACATTCCTCAAGTGAGACAATGGGAATAGAGGATCTCTAGAATTTATTTGGGAACTATGATTATAAGATGCTCTTGGCATCTATTATATATAATCAAATACATTATTTAATCTAGTTTTCAATATATTCCTTTACTTTCACAAATCCTCACATCTCTGAGAGCTCCTCAAATCCAAGTCTTCAAAACAAAACAAAACAAAACAAAAAACAGCTAGTTCTTATTTTATAGGGTAAGGAGATGGCATTTAACATTTCTTCTATTGCCCAACTATTTTAATCAGCCTTTTCCACCTTACTGTTTTGATGTGGTCTCTATGATCGTTGATCAAAAGGCACAGAAATTATTTTGCACAACTCCCAAAATAGCTTCAAAGATGAGAATGAAAGGTAGAAAAGAAAATTGAACAACCAAAATTATCCTTGAGTATATTTATCAATTTAACAAATATATTGTTGAAAAATGAAACAAATTGTTTTACCATCCTTTGTAACACCATTCAACTTTGCACAGCCACATTGAATCAAGGCCCTTGTGATATTGTACTTCCTAATAAGAAATGTATATTTCGTGTTTGTCCCCATTTCTGCCACAGAGCTCCTAAAACCCTTGGAATTTCCTGAGAGACGAGAGAGATAAAGGTATCTTTTGCTAGGTCAATGAGGTGACATTTATAGAGCACCTAATGATGGGAGCTCATTGCCAGGGGAGCCAGTATGTTATTGGACAGTAGGGGTTTTCAATCCCACTCATTCCTGGGGAGGAGGTTAAGTGTGAAAATTGAATTCAATTGCCACTGGCCAGTGATTTAATCAATCATTCCTATGTCATGAAACTCTCATAAAAACCTAAAAAGGATGGAGTTTGGAGAGTTTCTGAGTTGACAAACATGTGGGAGTGCTGGAAGAATGGCACAGTTGGAGAGGAGATGGAAGCTCCACTCCCATCCCATACCTTGCCCTATGGATCTCTTCCACCTGGCTATTCCTTAGTTATATTATATTATTTTATAATAAACCAGTAATCCAGTGAGAGTTCTGTGAGCCACTCTGGTAACTTAATCAAACCCATAGAGGGGGTTGTTGGAAACTCTGACTTATAACTAGTCGGTCAGAAGCATAGCCTGAGCTTTCAGTTGGCCCCTGAATGGAGGATGATCCAGAGGAACTGAGCCTTTACCTGTGGAATCTGGATAGATAGTGTCAGAATTGAGCTGAATTGTAGAACATCTAACTGGTATCCTGACATCGCTTGGTAGTATGGAGGGATAGCTCTCTTTCATGGTGAAATTGGGTACTCCAAACCCAAAGAGCACTGTAAAAAAATTAATATGTAAAACTATGCAAACCTCGGATTTAATGTGCTCCTTAAATAATAACATTGTATTTTTGAGGTTCCATCGAAGACCTAAACAATTTCTGGATCTAAAATTTTCAGTTTTGAAAAGGGCTCACCAACTAAAATGTAACTCAGTCACTGGTGATAATTTGGATCCTTCATTGTATAGATTCAATTACAAGAGGCTACAATTATGTCTCTAGTGAAGAAATTTTCTTCTAGACTCATGTATCCAATTCAGTCACCTCAAATTCACATCCTAGCTCTTGCTTACCATCTGTGTGATCTCTTATAAAATAACTTATCCCTTGAAAGCTCGGTTTCCATATCTGTAAGGGAGGAGAGACAATGTTTTTTTTTTTTATTTCATAGACTACTCAGGAATATTAAATGTGAATGTTCATGGAAGCATCCAGAAGACCGTGCCTGACATTCCCTTACTTTTCAATATATGCTTTGTGTTGCTTTAATTACCATAACACTTTCCCCTTAGAACCTGTTCCTTCCCTTAAGGTTCTTATTCTGGTACTTACTACATGATGTATCCAATAACTCTACCCAGAGATTTAAGATTTGATTATTTTTCTTCTTCATTGGCCATTCCAATCTGTCAGCAAGCCTGGTCCATCCACTACTTCCATGTAACTAGACTGCTGCCTCTTCATTTCTGTTGCTACTGCAGACCCTCATGATTTTCCCCAGGATTTCTCAATGGTACTCAAATTATTTTCCCAACCTTCTGTCTCAGCTCCCTCCAGGTCTATCTGCTGTTTCAGTCATATGTTGAAACTCTTAACTTATCCCCAGCTCCAAGCTTTTCATGGCTCCTTGTTGACTACAAAATAAAAATACAAACTCCAGCCCACCCATCAAGGCTTCTGATGATCCAACTCTAGCCACAAATCTTCTTTGCAACCGTTTTCCAGCAATGCCAACTCTGTATAATTTCTGCAACATGCTATATTCTTCATTCATTAAACATGATGATTCTTTTTGTTAAAGAATACCTTCCATGCCCCCTGGTCATTTTTTATATTTCATGTCCCAGCTTAATTTTCTTCTTTTTTACCAAACCATCAGTGACATCTTCAATCTTGTACTCTCTCATATTACTCTAGAAAGCTAATTAATCTGTCCCTTATGCTGAACTAAGCTTCATTAATACATTTATTATAGTGGTTATCACATTATTTAAAATGGTACATTTATGTCTGTTTTTTTTCTGAATTCCTTGTTAAGAAATACGTCCAGAGTCTAGTTCGATACCTAATACACAGAAAGGAAACACAATGCCATGTAGACGGAGTATGAAAATAAAATGTTTAGTTAAAAAAAGTTTTATTCTTAACAGTTCTATCTGTATATGTGGACGATTTTTTCTTTTAGTTTCTTCTAGTAAAAATGCATTCTGGTATTGGACTCCCTATAAGGTCATTTTTGTATGATACTCACTTAGAATTTTAGCCTAATTGGCTGAAATTTGAGTTAACCTTCTGCCTTTTGTTTCTAACCCCAAATCGGATTCATTCTTTCCCTATGCTGTTTTATGACTTTGGTCAAAATAAAGAGAATACGCTGGACAAGGTAAGACCCACCAGCTCTATTCTTATGGGTGTATCAGCTTGGGTTCCACCAAATAAACAGAACCAGTATTATATATTCGTATATATATACAGGGATTTTCCCCTTTTTTTTTCAAGGAATTATCTTACATTACTTTGGGACAAGTTAAGCAAGTCCAAATTTCATAAGACAGGCTGTCAGGAAGGGTGGGCTAGAACTTCTTGTGCATGAGCTGATGCTGCAGTCCACAGGCAGAATTTCTTCTTCCTCAGGGAAATCTCAGTTCTAATCTTAAAGCCCTTCTACTGATAGGGTCAGGCCATTCAGATTATCAAGGATGATCTCTACATACAATCAACTGATTATAATTGTTAATCACATTTACAAAACACTTTTATTGCAGCACTGACTAAATAACTGGATACTATAGCCAACTCAAAGACACAAAAAAACTGACCATGACAATGGGAAATCCCTTTTCCAGAATGATGTACACCAGATACTGATTCCAGGACTTCTTAACAGAAGGAGAAATCCAAGGATATTAACTAATTAAACATCAATAACACTAATAATGCTACCTTATATTTTCAGAGTTGATAACCAAATTTGCATTTTCATCAGATGCTTTTTTTTTTTGAGTGTTCTTAGAAACATCTTCACTCATTTCATTTATCCTCCGATACTTTGTGTAAGTTGTACACAATTTCCTCCTTCTTCTGACCTAATAAAACGTGAACAAATCTTCTCTGGCCATTAACACCACAACGTTAACATTGGTAGGGAAGTAAAGGGGCATAAGCTGCGGATTTTGCATTTCTTAATTAAAGATACTACCAATTAAATGATGGCTCCATGCATGGTTTCAACAATTCAGAACAGTGGAGACACTGAATGTGAAAGAGACTGTCGGCCCCAAATAATAAAATATATTTAGGGAAAAGGAAGGTATTACTTTTTCTCTTTTCCTTTTTTTTCTTTTCTTTTTTTTTAGGTTATACACTTATGTCATTCATACCAAATAATTCAATCTAGTATTATTGATATATGTGTTGCAAGCCTTTTTTTTTTTAACACAAGGAGGAAATTTTGTTTTAGGATTCTCTGATAATTTTATTTATGGTTCTACTTATGCATATGAACCATGTAGATGGTTTTACCCCAGTAATATTCTTAACCAAAATTCTTTAGGTTAAGGGAATGTCATTGAATTTTTAATTTTTATAAGTTCACTATATAATTTTTACAAACTTCACTTAAATTCATGATCAAACATACCCATTGGTCTATGCTTATATCAAATGCTTCCTATTTATCCCTAAATCCAAAATCAATACTACTTCTTATTAATTTTAAAATTCCAAATTCTGAACTAGTGTTTTCTGACTTCACTCTGACTACCAGTATTTTCCCCTGTCAATTCTGAAATATGAAATGAGAAATCTGCTTTTATTAATCTAGTTAGAGGAATGAACTTCAGACTTCTAAAATGCAGCAAAGAAATTGAGTCAGGCAGGAAAAAAAAAAATAATGAGAAAGTTAGGATGCCTTAGTGAGCCGACAGAGTCATTTTATGTAGAGGTTTCCCTCCAGCAACTAAATCGAGCCCAAACAAGCCTATTTCTCTGAAACTTGCTTTACCCGCCATTCCGTCGCAAAATACATTGTAATAATATCATAAAACAGCTTGAGACGAAGAAGGATTCTGATTGACTGTTCAACATTCCAAAAGGGTAGATTAATATCTGTGAATCTCACAGCTGAAGCATTTTAATGCAAACTTGCAGTTTGTGGGAATTGAATCTGTCCGCCAAAATCATTTATTTATATATAGAAAATGGGGGGGAAATAGACATTTCATAATAGCAATGAGTCCAGGGGATGCTGTTATCATGAGCTAATCACATCCCATGGGCATGATAGCAGTCAGCTGTGTCCCCTGTCTTGTATTGCTCCAGAGGAATGATTATCTCATGATAATAACCCTTATCGTGGCTTAGTGGGTAATAAAAAAAAAATAACTTTCTTCCCAAGTTCTTGGGTATTTATTTATCAGCTAACTTTTTCCCTCTTGAGTTCTAGTCATACGTTACTTCCTGCTTAAGAAACAAAAAGAAATTCTGTGTTCTGATATTTTCTGCTGGCAAAGTGCAAAAAAAAAAAAAAAAAAAAAAAGTGTGACTGTATTGATCTGGCTGTGAAAGAGCAGCATTGTAGACAAGCTCTCATCTCCTGAGACCAGTGTGCGAAAGATCCATACTTGCATTGACATTTTATAGGATGTCTAGACTGGCTAATCCATTTTGGAGAAACAAATGTATTTTGTAGCATGGAAACAATAAGAGAAACAGATGCTTATACAATACCACACTTGTTTTGGTGCTATAATGCACAACTGTCCAATACATACATTTAATTGGATCTCACACACCATGCAACTTAGAAGGTGGTTGTTCCACTTAGATAAAAACCTCCCACCAATGACCCGCACGCTGCCAAATTGCCAGGTACGTTGACAGAGATTCAGCGTGATGTCAGTCACAACACAGGGACACCAGGGCTCTGTGTCAGTATGTGCAGTTTAGGATGCAAATGGAAATGGGAATTGCTGAGGCAAAGTCGTGGAGGCACAGAAAATCAAAAAGGAATTTGAGCCAAAGACAATGGGGAAGAAGTGAAGTGGGAGAGAAATTTTACAACACATTTCTGCTTATTTATTTGTGGCCTACATGAGAATCCCCCAATTCCCTAATCTGCCACGTTTGCTAACAAAAATATTTACCTATTTTTTTTAATTTCAAAAGATGTATCCTTAACATGATGTTTTCTATGAAAAGCACACGATTTATCAGATTTCTATGAAAAGCACACATTTTCGGCGAAAAACACACTTGTTTTTACATACCAAGACAAACATGTAACATAGGCAGTATTTAATGTTTAAAACAAATTAAAGGTAAATCCAATGAAATAATATTAGCCCTGTCAAACAGCATAAAAAATACAAATGATGCAACTAAAATAATCACCTATGTATGTAATTACATAAAATCAAATATGTGAGAACATAGTTAAGAAATGTTGGTGCATAGAGTTTTCATTCTGAAGAAGATACAAAACTCTGCAGATCATATTACACATGTTCACATAAGGAAACAGAGACTGAGATGTGCCATGGACTAAAAGAAAGAACAAGAAATTGTTTCTTCTCTCTGCTTGACTATCAATAGGCAAGTGGACTTAACAAGTTACTTTCTCTTTCCATTCATCAGTTTCCATTTTTTTAAAGAAAAACACAATGTAGACAAGTTCTCATGCTCTGTCCAATTTATAATTATATTTGAGTCACACAAAACTTATCTCACAATCTACCCTAAACAATGGAAACAAAAAACATGACATAAACCTAAGTCCAAGAGCAGAAAGAAATGATATGAACATGGATGGCATTTTTTATTGTATTAGCAAGTTGCAAATCTGCAGAGTGGGTCATCGTTTAAATAACGAGTTCTGTGAAAAAATGTAAAATGCCATGTTAAAAATTATTCACACTTTAAAAAACTTATAAATTATCAGGTAAGTAAATATCAGCATATTATTACTATTCATATTTTCATATATGACTGAACATATTGTTACATAATATAAAAAACAAACTAGCTACTTTCAATGTAAGATGGCAGGATGGTGATTTGTGTAGTCATATTTATTCTTTCTGCATACCTTCTGAATACCCCATAAAACTGATGCGGAGGAAAAGAATACTGAATTGAAAGAAACAAATAATTATGTATATTTGGTTGTTCTAAAATGTGTTAGGTCAGTGGATTTAGAAGACATGGTGGGTGAAATCAGGGAGTGTTTACTTTGGGACCAGAAAAGGAGATGGCTTATTTGGTTGGAGCTCTTGGAGATGTAGGAAATCTATTTGAATCTCACTTGTACCAGTATCTTTCTGGTCACCCATTATGCAGACATTCCTCACGTTGATGATTTTATAATGAGGTAAGCAATGTGCAAAAACATAATGATAATTAGGCATGAATGGCATGCAGTCTAACTAGCTCCACCCTACAGTGTATCAGGAAGAAGGAAGGAATGGGGCAACAACTCATGGACCTGAAAATATGAGAACCACAAAATAGTCAGAAGGTATTGATTGGAAGTGGGTGGCGCAGCGGTTTGGCACCTGCCTTTGGCCCAGGGCGCGATTCTGGAGACCTGGGATCGAATCCCACATCGGTCTCCCGGTGCATGGAGCCTGCTTCTCCCTCTGCCTGTGTCTCTGCCTCTCTCTCTCTCTCTCTCTCTGTGACTATCATAAATAAATAAAAATTTAAAAAAAAGAATATAGAACTAAGATAAGCATGAGTCAAAAAGTCATCTCAGGAATTAAGAATAAATTGTAAAGAACACATGAGTTAATAAATACAACAGATAACACATGAAAGGAAATAGAAGGTGAAAAAATTAAATTTAAAAACAAATTAAAAAAAATGATAAATAGAATTTAAGGGAAAGTGACAAAACTGAGTTTAGTTTTAAAAAAAGATAAATCATGTTTGAAGAAAAAACCCAAAGCAATAAAATAAACTCTACAAAAACTATAAATCAGGGTATTTTCTCTGAATTAATAAATTATTTGAAACTACATGTTGAAAGGCTATATGGTAGACCTGATAATATTGACCCTTAAAAAGCAACACCTAGACATCTCCTAGAATTTTTCTTAAACACCCCCCCCAAATTCTTTGTTCATATTTTCCACCTCAGCAGAAAGTATATTAATTTCAAAGCATTTGATAAAATAAAGTGTAGAGGAAGCATTTTGTACCAGTAAAGCAGATTTTTAAGTAAAATGGTGGCACAAACTATCAGTATTGCCAGAACTCAGGGAATATTGTTCACATGATTCTTAATGAATATATTCAGACATCAACATTGACTAGGCAAATATCAAAGGAGGACTGGTCATGAGAATTAAATCTATAGTTATTACCTGTAGAAGTAGAGCTACATAAGACCTATAAGGGCGAGACTATACATTGCAATGACTGTATGCTCTGATAGTTCAGATATAGCACAACCAAAAAATATTAGGGAAGATATATACTAAAAAACTAATGTTTTCAGTAGCCATATTGGTGGTAGTATTACATTCATTATCTGAGATGGTTGTTTGTATGAGATAGAACAAAAGAGTAATTATTAGTAATTAGAATATTCATTCTATTCCTATCATCACCCTGTCTTTGAGAACCAAGATTTTTAGTGTAGAAGAAAGAAGATAAAGTTGTAGTAGGAAAAAAAAAAAAAGAGGAGGGGACGTATGTAGTAGAGAAGAGGTTGAAAAAAAGAGATCCATACTCCTGAACTTGGATTTGAAGAATCAAAATGAATTAAAAGTGCTTCTTAGAGAACAGATTGATTTCTTGGGTGAGAAATAAATGTATATATTAAGCTTGCAACATTTTATTCTACCAGGTGGTACGGACACTATTGGTGACTCTTAGAGAACTCAAGGACCAATTTGAAAAGGCTCCCACCAACCAAATATGGGAATTTTGAACTTTTGTAATAATGATAAAAATTACAATGGATTATGATCCATTAAAATGTTTAAATCCAGGCTCATAATAACATTTTAAAAATTGGTTACCTTTGGAAGATGACAGGGAACCAGTTTGTTCTCTTAAAATCTAGAAAATAAAGAGAAATAATCAAGTGTCAATTTTCCTTTCCTGTCTAAACTAGAACACAAGATAATCACATAGTAGCTGAAGAGAAGTCTTGGTAAAATATTCCCACTAATAAAGAAAAAATAAATTACAGAATTTGAGTATCATAATTTTTAATTCCTAACAAATAGATATAGGGCATTAGGCATCAGTGGTTGCTAACATCATAAAAAGATAGAAAATCAGACTCCATGTCATATTTTTGCCAAATACCATTGATAGAAAAAAAAAATACCATTGATGGTTGTGCCAAAAACAATGAAGCTGAGTGTGATCAAGTCTCTAGGTCCCACAGCCAATTTATTAAAAATGCAAAGATAGAGAAACATGTTAAACTCTACTATGGGTGTAAATCAGCAAAGTCCAGGTTGTGGGAAATGCTACAGTCCAAATGGCATGAGTTTTTCAACAAGTAAAAGAAAGAGCTGGATAAGAAACCTAGAATTAAAACAGGATTAAGAGACATCAAATTTAGAAAGAAATGAGCAAGATTATATGTGGGGAGGCACATCTGGATGATAAGCTTCTTTTAAAAATTCACAGTAAACAATATGTAAATTAGAATAATGGCTACCTACTGGAGAAAACTGGGATGGGGCATAGGAATTGGTCTTCTCAGGTGGGTTACAAAGTTCTATTACTTTATCTGGTGATAACGATAGGGTATTTACCTTAGAATAAGTCATTAGATCATATTTTTGTTTTTCTACTCCTTAAATTAATATTACACTATATGTTAACTAAAATTTAAATAAAAACTTAAAGTATTAAAAAAGATCACATTTTTATTTGATGTGTTTTTCTGAATCTATGTTTTATTTTGCATTGAAAAATATAATAAGTAAGGGTACCTAGGTGGCTCAGTCAGTTAAGCATTTGCCTTCAGCTCAGGTCATGATCTTGGGGTCCTGAAACAGAGCCCCACGTATACTCCCTGCTAAGCAGGGAGCCTGCTTCTCCTTCTCCTACATGGCCCCCCACTCTCTCATGCTCTCTCGCACACTCTCTTACTCAAATAAATCAAATTCTTAAAAATGTAATAAATAGTAAACATAAAACTTTATTCATTAACTTCAATAAATGGAAATATTTCTTAAAAGACACAAATAATGAAAACCAACACAAGCAGGAGGAGGAAACACAGGCATTACAGAAAAGAACATATGTAATATACACAAACAGCCTTAATATTAGCAAATCAAATGCAGTAATATACACAAAGAATTATACACATGAACAAGAGCTCTCTACCACAGGAGTGTAAGGTCATATTAAAATCAAAAAAATAAAAAAATTAATTAACCATATTAACAAATTAAAAGAGCAAAACTGTATGATTATCTCAATGGATACAGAATAAGAATTTTGAAACAAAGGCAAGGATATCCCTTCTTACCACTCATATTAAATATTCTATTAGAGTTCCTAGACAGAGCAATAAAGAAATAAAAATAAATAAGAAGCATACATATTGTAAAGTAGATGATAAAAATGTCTTTTTTTTTTTGTAAATCGCAAATGTATAAAATCTTAAGAACTCTTCAAAAATCCACTTGATTTAATGAGTGAATTTAGCAACAGGCACACGATACAAGGTCAATACATTAAAATTAATTATATGTATTTCTAATTTACTTGTATTATATTATAAATACATAACTGTAAAATGAAATAAAAATGTTTCAAATAGTGTTAAAAAGCTTAAAATACTTAAGAATGTATTTATAAAAACAAAGTCTGCAATAATTTCAGACTAACAATTAGAGAAGACTGTTGAGAGAAATAATTAAGACCTAAATATGTAGAAAAATGACATGTTCATAGATTAGAACCTCAATATTATTAAGACAGCAATTCTTCAAATTGATCTAGAGTTTCAGTGTGATCCCTATCAAGCAATATATTTTCATAGGAATTTCTAAGCAGATTGTAAAATTGCTTATAAAATACAAAAGACTTAGAATAACCAAAACCATTTTGAAAAAGAACAAAATTAGAAGATTTTCACTTCTAAATTTCAAAACTTACTATAAAATTACAGTCATCAAAGAAGAATAGGATTGGCATTTTTTAAAGAGTTTATTTATTCATGAGAGACACACACACAGAGAGAGAGAGAGAGAGAGAGAGAGAGAGAGAGAGAGAGAGGCAGAGACACAGGCAGAAGGAGAAGAAAGCTCCATGGAGGGAGCCCAGTGTGGGACTCTATCCCGGGTCTCCAGGATCAGGCCCTGGACTGAAGGCAGCGCTAAACTGCTGAGCCACCTGGGCTGCCCAGGGTTGAACAGGATTGGCATTTGATAGACATATGTATATCAGGAGAACAGAACAGAGGATAGAGTCCAGAAATATATATATATATATATATATATATATATATATATATATATATGACATATATATGTCAATTGTTTTCAACAAACATGCCAATGTATATACTGAGGAGAAACATAGTCTTTTCTAACAAATGAAGCTGGGAAATTGGTCCATCTGTTTGGGAGAAAAAAAAATTAATCTTAATTTTTATCTCATACCATACATAAAAATTAACTCAAAATCAATCTTAGAGCTAAGCTGAAAGCAGAAAATACAAGACTTAGAATAAAGTACAGGGGGAAATCTTCATAAAATTTAGTTAAATGAGTTTTTCTCACATAAGACACACAAAGCACAAACCATAAGGTAAAAAATAACATATTTAACTTCATCAAAATTAAAATCTTCTGTACTTCAAAGATACCAATAAGAAAATGAAAAGTCAAAACAGAGACTGGGAAAAACATCGACAATATATGTATCTTCCAAAATACTGGTATCCAGAATATATAAAGAATTCGTACATTCAAAAATAAGATGAATAATTCATTTTATTTCAAATGGTCAATATATTTGAACAGGTGTTTCATGAAAATGATATAAAAATGGTAAACAAGCACATGAATTGATGTTCCTCATCATTAGGAGTCAGGCATAAGCAAATTAAACCTCAGTGAGATACCATTACACAACCAACAGAATAGTTAAAATTAAAGAGATGGACATTTTTAAGTATTTGTGAAGATATGGAGTGATAGGAACTCTCATATAAATAGGGAATGATAACAGCTTTGAAAACAGTTTGGAAGTTTCTTACAAAGATAAACATATGCTTAGCATAAGATCCAACAAAGAAAGAAACATATCCTGAAGAAAAAAATATATAATGACACAAACCCTTGTATACAAACATGTTTAACATCTTTATTCATTACAGCCCAAGACTGGAGATATATCAAATATTCATCAATGGATTAACAAATTATAATATAACCTTACAATGGAATACTGCTCAGCAATAAAAAACAACAATGAACTACTGATGTATTCAACTGCTTAGATGAATCTCAGAAACCTTATGCTGAGGAGAAGGAAACCATATTAAAAAAAAATTATACATTGTATGATTCCATTTGTACTGAATTTCTGAACAGGAAAAATGAATCATGGGTGACAGCAGAACTCTGATAACCTGGGACCAGAAGTCGGAGACTGATTGCAAAAAGGTAAGAAGGAACTTTTGACAGTGATGGAAATACCATATTTATTTTATAACACAATATTGATTGTTGCGGTACTTACATAGGTGTACACACTGGTCAAACCTAAAAATTATGCATTTTATTTTTTTAAGACTTTATTTATTTATTCAGGAGAGACCCAGAGAGAGGCAGAGACATAGGCAGAGGGAGAAACAGGCTCCATGCAAGGAGCCTAATGTCGGACTCCAGGATCACACCCTGAGCTGAAGGCAGATGCTCAACCGCTGAGCCACCTAGGTGTCCCAAATTATCCGTTTTAAATGGGCACATTTCATTTTAAATATGATTACCTCAATAAATTTTAATTTTAAATATCAAGAGGTCAATCAAGTAACAAGAGTGACAGCAACCACTGCAATGCACCTGCATACCTGGTAATGCCTTTGATATACAGTTGCAGCTCTCAATATGGCCATCATAATATATTAAATGAAAATACGCTGCCTCACCTCTTCTATCTGATAGTCTTTACTGGGAACTAGAGGACAAGGAGATCAGACTTATTCTTGTGATGGCTTTTAGAATTATTTTGAGTCCCTCGGTGGGTGGAAATAATTCTGACTGTATTTCTTGCTTTGATTTTTACTGCCATCCCAAGAAAACCCTGCCCAACTTAATAGAGGTCCTGAATAGAGGAAATAATGGGTGAACAATTAAATAAACAATCAAGAGTTATCAGACATTCAAGAAAAATTGTCACATTTTTAAGAAAAACAAGTAATAAAAAAAGAAAAACTGAGCAAACAAAAACAATTCCAATTGTAATGTAAAATTTTTTTCAATTATCATCCTAAAAGATGATTGGGAACATATTCCCCTAATAAATGTACAACAGTGTACCTTGTAAAATACACAATCAAAACACAAGGAAAAACCAACAGAAAAATTTTAAAACAAGGTCAAAAATTTCTACTTGAAGGTTGGAATATAGTTAAAGGACTCTCCCAAATTTCATTTACAAGTTCATCTATTTATTCAATATTTACTGGGCACTTACTTTGTTTTGGTGGGGATAATACAATGAACTATACAAACCATAGTAATGTCCATATGGACCTTAAAATTCAATTTGCAAACAGAGAAACAGATGATATATGTATAATATGATGCCAAGAAGTAAGAAGTGCTGTGAAGAAAATCGAAGCAGGGAAAGGACATAGAACAAATGGAAAAAGTTAGGCAAAGAAGGCCTTTTGATGAACTAATATAGATAAAGAAAGTGGAATGAAGGAAAGGAATTAGGCATGTGAAGTGGGCAAAATGGTTTTCAAGCCACACTCCTATTCAAATGTTCCAAGAAGAGAGAAGTGTGCTATATGGTTACCTCAACAAGAAAGCTAGTGTGGCTACAACAGAGTGAACTAAGGAGAGAATGACAGACAGGAAGGCAAGAGCCCTTTAAGCTCCTTAAAGGCCTTTGTATTTTCTTATTCATGTTATGGGAAACCACTGGAATGTCCTAAACATGGAAGACCCATGGCCTGTTTTATATTTAAAGATGCTTGTGTATGTAGAGCTGACAGTGAATGAGCAAAAGCTGAAGCATTAAAACCAGTTAGAAGGCTATTACAGTGATCTTGGTGAAAATTATAGTGACTAGTACTAGGGTATTAGCAAGGAGATTAGTATGGGGAAATGATAGAGGCATTTTAATGTAGGGATAACTTGAATCAGATGTGGGATGTGAGGAAAAGAAGGGCAATAAGAATGATCAATCCTTATTTTGCAAATTAAGCAATGAAGTAAAATTGATGCCATTGTTGGTAATGGGGAAAATTTTAAGAGAAATTTTGCTGGTGGAAATCATAAGTTTTGTTTTGGAAATTAATTATGAGACATTCAGGGGCCAAATAAGAAATTCATGTATAAGTGTAGAACCCAAACAAATACATAAACAGAGAGATAAAAACAGACTCAATCCAAAAAGCCTACTATTTAACTCATAGAAATAGCAAAAGAAAATGAACCAAATTATTGTGAAAACCATTAATGCCAATCAAGAGATATTTCAGACTTTATGCTTTTTAAGGACATGTTAGAATTTTGGAGATATTTCTTACCTATATTTCTAACGACACCATTTTTCTTTTATTCAAAATGGTTATTTTTTAAAAATAAGTGCTCAGTGCATTTCACTTTGCTCAGTGGTAAACACTTCACATACTTATTGTAATGTAAATTCTGGTTATTATTGTTCAATTATAAAATTAACCCATAGATAAAGCACCAAATTCTAAGTTTTAATTATAGAACAGAATTTAAATGGCAGCAGCCTACAGACCTGAAGATATGTGAACAATTGTTGCATGATGGAGGCATAGCAAATCAATAGGCTGCATGTACTATTCAATACATGGTACTGGAAATTTAGTTGTCTACATGGAATAATAATAAATCCAAATAAAATTGGATTCCCCTGAAATAAAGATCAAGTGGATTAAAAATTTAAGTATAAACAAGCAAAACTTTGTAATATTTAGAACAAAATGGAGAAGAATGTTATGACCCTATATTAGCAAGTTATTTCTTAGCCAAAGCACCAAAGCAGTAACCATGAAGGAAAATGTGTTCAATTTGATCATGTTATAATCAAAAACATTCACATACTAGGAGACACTCTAGCCAAAGCAAAACAAAACAAAACAAAACAAAACAAAACAAAACAAAACAAAACAAACAAAACAAAAACAAAAACAAATCACATAAAGAAAGAGATATTAGCCAAAGAATCAGTAAACAGAGTATAAAAACAATTCCAAAATTAATAAACCCATAGAATAGTGGACAAAAATTAAAATGACAATTCACAAGAGAAAAAAAAGTGCAATGAAAAAAGAAAACAGTATTTTGGTTGCATTTGGCTTACAAATTATGTACTATGTATATATATGTCTATATTATGTATAGAAAAAATGTATAAAGTATAGATTTTGTATATAGAGAAAGTATCTCTTATGTATAGAAAAAATGTATAGAGAAAGTATAGATTTTGTATATAGAGAAAGTATCTCTTATGTATAGAGAAAGTATAACTTAATGTTTTTATCTACATATCAGATACTTCACATAAGAGACATCTTGTCTATGTGAAACATGTCTATGTTTCACAAGAGATGTCTTCTCCGGGAGACAAATTCTTCAAAATGGAAGTGTCATGGACTCACCACATCTGCTTTAACTTCTCTCCCATCACCATCACTAAAAAACTAAAAATTAAATTTAAATTTAAAAACTTGAAAAATGTCTCGTTTGAAATGCATAGGACACTGTTTTGTTTGGAGTGTATATATACAATATACTAAAGTCACATATTCAATATGACAACCTGGAGGTTGGGTTGTTGGAGCTATTTCTTATTTTTCTTAACATTTATAGGTCATTTTGAAGAAAAGTCAATTTTCTGATCTACATCATTATTAAAAATAACTATCAGTGGTAACAGGTTGTACTAGGGTCAAGTAGAGGAGAGGTTAAAGACATTCCATCCAGGTTCTATAAAAGTTTCATTATCCTCCTAAATTATGAAAAAGAAAAAACATGTTCCAAAATATATCAAAAGAGAATCTTCTACACAGAAATCCTAAATGGATTCTCACTCAATTGTTTTTACTCACAGTTACAATAACTAGACTTATTTATCAGATTTCAGAAATGAATTCTAAAAAGGAAAATACTTATTTTGCTAACATTTTGTAAAATATGATCCTTGTTCCTTTATGTTTATTGTTTTCTAATTGCATAGTTCTTTTTTAAAATAAAATCATATATCATTAACCTTACCTATTTTGTTATTTAAAATATTCATTTTGCAAAGACTCCAGAGAACAGAATGTTTTAAGAAACACCTTTTGGCCAAAATTTAATGATATAATGTGTACATTTAAAAAAACCACACATATTTCTGGAGCCACAGGGCCATTTTGTAAAGCAACTCCAATATGAACATTAAATGGCAAGAGATGATGGCCCCTTCAAGATTCCAGAAGTTGTTTGTGTGTTTGTTTATTTTTAAAAACTGACTCAAATGGAAAAAGAAGAGGAGGAGAAAGAAAAAAAGGAAGTAGAGGAAGAGAAAACAGACAGCTGCTATTATACTAAGCATTGCCCCGGCGTCAGGCTAAGTAACACACAAATAGAAAAGATCTGTATATATTCTCCTACATATCCAATATGCATAATTACAATTACACTACATTTTACTGTTCAGGAAACTGACACAGGGATTGGTTGCCAAAGATCATGTATATATCAACTTTAGAAGGAAGACCAAGAGTTGGACAGAGCTGCCTGGAAATCCTGGGCATTTGGTAATGCTACAATCATGTGGAAAATGTTCACTTGGATGATGCTCATTTGTAGGAAATATAAGGTTGCCATATAGAGAAAAAATAGGCTTCAGCCCATATATAATTCCTTGTTTGCTAATTTCACAAAAATGTATTTAAATACAAAATGATGAAAATGTTGTCATTATAAGGATTACCTTAAATCTTCAACTCAAGTGGGAGGATAATTCCCAAACTTTCGTATTTATGTTGATGTTTAGTAGTGAGCTTGCTATAACACTTATGAAGGAAAAAGAACTCCTGTGGCTTTATATTCTCTGTGGCTCCTTATCTGCATGGAGAGACTAGCAGTATAAATTGTATCCTAAATGACCAGTTATCTGTGCTTCGATCTTCTGCTAGACCTCAGGCAGCTACGTATGGATTCCAGTGGTGAACCAGAGCCTCGTTGTGCAAGCTTCTTCCCATAGTCCAGCATGGTAGTTATGGGCACAAGGTCTTGAAGTCCCACGATCAGCCCTGCCATTCCTGGTGATTAGTGGCAAAGAGCTTATTTTCTCTCTATTTCCTCATCTCTAAACTAGGAATAATAAAAGCACCTATATATCACAAGTTGTTCCCCTGGAAAACAGAGAAGGATTTTACCACGGATAAGATATATGTAAGGAATGCGTCTGGAATCCACACCTGTGAAAGAGTGCGGAGGTAGCTGGCAGAGAAGTTCTGTGATGCAGATCAAAGAACAGATTTGGACAACCACAGGGAGAGCTCTGGAGCTAAAAGGGTTTTTCAGTCAGGCCCAGAGTTGGGCTGACATGATCAGGACTTTTCATGCAGGTGTGAAGCAGTCATTAGACGTGAGCTGTAGATAGTGCATGGCCTTGTAGGAGGCAGCTGTCTATAGCTGAGGCAATTGGTGTAGGAGCTGATTGCTAAGGACTCTGCCTACTGTCTCCTCTAAGCCTGGGTAACAGGTGCTTCCTTGAAAGGAGGTCTGAGCCACATATTATAGCATCTACCACACTACCTCATTGGATTGCTGTGGGTTAGATGAGAGTGACGAGAGAGAGAGAGAGAGAGAGAGAGAGAGAGAGGGAGAAGTCTTGGCTTATAGTCAAGACTATGTAAAGTGTTAGGTATTATTATTATTATTATTATTATTATTATTATTGAATAAATAGGCAACCTTATGCAAAATATACTGTTCATATGGAAGAAAAAAATGTGCCTAGAGAAAAACTGGGGGAATAGTGGTTATAGTGAACACTTAATATCATGACATCTTTGGATAACATTACACTTATTTGGAGGAATTAACACTCTCCCATTCCAACCATGTAGTTCCAGAGGGGTGTTAACCACTACACCCCATACCTTCCTCAAACCCCAGTACACAGTGGGCATGTGACTTACTGGGTCCAATAATGGTACCTTCTAACCATCAAGCCTAGTCTGGTCTGGGTGGGGACATAATATAAACTGAGCCCTTCAAGTCCTCACCTCAGAATATTCAATGTAGAAAGAAAAGGAAGATTCATTTATCTTTAGCCATCAATAAGCTTATAGATTATGTACTCCATAATCTCACTTTAGCTAAACTCATATCTTGGGTCCTTGGAAGACCTAACCATAATCACTCATTTGGCTGTGAAACTGGTTAAAGAGACACTTAACCCAGGATGCTGAAGACCATGCCATGTACTAATTCCAGGTACCACCGTTTAAAAGGCTAGGAAGCTCTGGGTGATTCAAACAGAACCTGCCTTGGCTCATTCTTTGTGCAGGCTAGGGTCAGAGTCTTCCACAAAGGATATTGCTCATAAGACCAGAAACCACATTGACAAGTTACATGGAACATGAGCCTTCCCAGATCTAAGATACAGATCCTTAAAGCCCCTGAATTATCTCCCTGCCCTTCCCATCCCTCTGAGGGATCCTGCTGTTTGCAGTCGCACTTGTAGTTTGAGGTATTAACACTAGAGGTCTCTCCCTACTCATGAGCCTTTCTCCCTGCACACGGTTTCTTTGCCTCATACTCCTGCCTGCTGTGCTCATGTTCTCCCTAGCCTGCGTCACCTACACCAAATGTTAATTGTGCCAAGATTGGAAATACAGAGTCTTGAAACTCCAGATCCTTCACCTGCTCCCTACAGCCATGCCACAATCCATGAAAGCATGCAAAAAGTACACTTCTCAAAAAGAAGGAAATAAAGAAAGAGAAGAGAGGAAAAAAGAAAGAAGAGAAAAAAAAGAAAGAAGGAAGAAGAAAGAAAGACAGGAAGGAAGGAAGGAAGGAAGGAAGGAAGGAAAGGGAAGGGAAGGGAAGGGAAGGGAAGGGAAGGGAAGGGAAGGGAAGGGAAGGGAAGGGAAGGGAAGGGAAGGGAAGGGAAGGGAAGGGAAGGGAAAGGAAGGAAAATTTCTTTTAATATAGTACTCCTCTATCTTGCCCCCAACTGAAAAAGAGCTGGCTGGACTGTGAGACTGGTTGGACCCAGTGAGTCACAAAGTCCCTTTTCACCTGCAGTCTACATATCTAGAGTAATAACAGCACGCTGAATGACCACTTTAGTGCCTTAGACTTAGATGTCAGCAGCACCCCCTTGAGGTGTGCTGAGGACAACCCATACAGTGGTACACTCAAGTCCAAGTGGCTCATCCAAGCTCACCCAGACCACCACATTATGGGTAAGACATTTTGACAGAGTGGAAGTCAAAACCAAGGCAGATAAAGATGAGGAGAGATTCTACCCATGGCCTAGACCAGAGTATTTGGTCTAATCCATCTAGCTCAAGCCCATTTTACAGTGGCCTTCATATGGCACTTATAAAGAGGGAGGTGCATCAAACCAAAAGAAACGTCAAGATGTGTTGAGAGAGGGAGAAGTCCTGAGTTACACAAGCCAAATAGCTTCCGTGCAGAATTAACATTAACTCTTTGTCCTTTAAATTCTCTTAGACTTGATCCTTCTCATTAGGTATTCCTCCTTCCTGGAGCTGAAGGCAGGCTGGGAGGGGTAGTAGAAGAGGCCTCCAGAAGAATTGGGCTGTAGAGCAACCTGGAATTTCACGTGGAAACCAACAATCTTGTGTAGGTTGACTCAGGTAAATACCTGCAACTTTATTTTAAGCCTGCTTATGATTTGCCCAACAATGGAAAATGGAGCCCGGTTAATCAGAAAAATTTAAATTTAAATTAAGCTTTATCTTTCCTTCTTAAAACTTCTACCACTATTACCACTTTCCCTGCCCAGTGAATTGAGATTTGTTGAGCATGGCGCCCCAACGTGGAAGGCCAGTTTTGTGAAACTGGAGTACAAATATGTTGAACTTGGCAGAGGGTCTTCCAGAAACCTTCATCAAAATAACAAAAAAAAAAAAAAGGCTCTGTACATTATTGACCTTCCTAAGGATTCATCTCACAGTATCTGTTATTTAAAATGTCAAGACTCCACATGCTTCAAATGTGATTCAATTTATAACTTTAAATTCACACAACTTTTCAGCACCACACAGACTACACTTGTGAAATAAACCCACAGAACCAGAAATGTTGTAAACTTAATGCTTTTGTGGTCATTATTTAGGAAGAACATTACTTGTATCCACTAAATAGATCTAATTACATGACTTAAAACTTTCTGTTCAGGTTAATTTCTAGTGTTCATCAACAAAATATGCTTATTCTTATTAGAAATGGTCTGTAGCTGTAATGTGAGAAATATTTGCTAGACGTCATAATGAACTTCCCAACAGAAAGGCCTCTAAACTCTTGGAATGGTTACAAGGGTGCTACGGTCTCTTTCCTGAAAGCCTTAAAAAGTTGAATTCACTCTCATCGACAAATCTGCTACAAATGCAGCTCTCTGAGAGCTTACCACATAAACCGCCCAAATATTGTTTGGATGATTATCCTGACACCTGTTTTGCATGCGTTGTATGAGTGAGTGCGAGGAAGATAGATATGCACACGCATGTTCTTCCCTTCTACTGCAAAGTCCGTGGCATGCTTTGCCACACTTTTTAAAGTGCAATCCTGATGCTATTCACCAATGTTCTGTCCATGGTTCTACTCATAAAGCAGTACTACTTGCAAGGGATGCGCCATCACCCCTCTGGCCTAGAAGCCTCTGGCCTAGAAGCCAGCCTGGCAGCACACCTCCTGGATGCCCCATCCTCATTGTAATGCTGCCTGAGCCCTGCCGGGTCCCTTGCCTCTCCAGTGGTCAGCCTGAGGTCTGCACGCCACCGCTAATGGGTGCGCGCAGCCTGCTCACCGCTCCTGCTGTGGCAGAGAAACTCAGTCCCTTTACATCTCTCTCTCCCTTGCTCTCTCCCTTCCTCCCTCCTTTCCCGTCTCCTGTGCTTGCTCTCTTTCTCTGCCTTGCAAATGACTCTGAGGAGCTAGGCTGGTGGATGATTTATATTAAGAAAAAAAAAAAAAAAAGCACTCATTTTTTTTTTTTTTTTGAACTGGGCTCCCTGAGAGCACTCAGGGCTGCCTCGTTCTCTTCAACGCCTACCTGCTCAACTGCAGGGAAACAAGCTTCTGAAGGCTTTAATGGGATTTCGCCTGAGGCTGTTTTATTAAGATGTCGGCTTTTTCTGCTGCCTCTGCAGCTGACACCATTCACTGTCAGCTGTCCCCTCCCCTTCCCACCCCCACTGCCATCCCCCCCCCAACAATGCACCAAATTATTCGCTTCATTTAGTGCTCATGGCTCAGTGTGGGCAAATTGGGAGAAGGAGCCCTACTGGGCCAGATGAACCAGGCAGAGAGGTGAAAAGCCACTGTGCTACTTAACTGGGGGCTTAAAGGGAGCAGGGAGGCAAAAAAAAAAAAAAAAAAAAAGAGGACTAAATCAATGCCACTGGGGCACACTTCCATTCTATTAGGAAGAATCATATTCAGTATGAACATACCCATTTTGGAAGTGCATTTACATTACTCATTTACATGAAACCTTCGTTTGGGAAAGTCTGTATACAAAGCGTGTATAATTATCTACAATATATAATATGTATTGTATACACATTGCAAGGCAATTTGGAAATTATATCATTCATTTAACTATGTATTCATTACAAGAGAAAAAAATCAGCATGAATACTTATTAATGAATGAGTATGCTGAATACATATATATATATATTTTTCTACCTTCTAGAGAGGAAGACTTGACTACAAAATGGAAATTAACATTGGTAGTGGTGGTGGTGGTGGTGATAAAGATAGGGGATTTGCGTATCTATATGTGTATGTGTGCATGGAGGGGAACTATGTGTTTCAGTCACGTTTACAGGATGCAGAATAGTGTTTACAACCAAGCAGTCCATTAATTACCTGCTATGTTCACAGTGGGAATAAATTAAATACAGCTCAGTAGTAGTAATGGTCAGGCTGTGGTATCAATGGTGACATCTAATTAGTAGTAAAAAAAAATATGTTTCTATAGAATAGATCTATTAAGTGCTCAGGATATTTTATGAGTAATTTATAATGAGGGATAATGGGGAAAACCTGTCATGACCCCATTTTATGGATAGGAAATCTAGTGGCATAATAGGAAGAGGCAATTGACTCAAGATAAAACAGTAGTTTAGTATCAGATGCTGAGAAAACCACTGTATTCCATTTCTTTCACTTCACTTCCCCAATAAGCTGGTGTAACAAGAATATTTTTGTTTAGAAGTGATTCACTCACTCAACAAATACTTACTGAGTCCTGATTTTGTACCTTCCATGTACTATCCCATGTGTTTGACTTAAAGTGAAAAATAGAAGGCAAAAATTATCATTATGTCTGCTCTTATGGAGCTTCTAATTTTTTGGAGAGACAGACATTGGTGAAGCAATCAAAACTATTTGCTGGAAGGAAAAGATACAATTTAATTCGAACCCTTTTCAGAAGGATTTGAGGCAGTTTGGAGAATCATATTAGGTTTCTCTGAGGAAATGGTGGTGAATCTGATATCTGAAGGATTAATAGGAGTTAACTAGGTGAAGCCAAGGGTGTATGTGTGTAGTAGGGATGGGGGAGGGGATGGGTGATATACATGTACAGAGGCCCTCTGGCAGGAACAAGAGGATGCTTTTAAGGAAATAATATGGACAAAAACACAAATAACAAGTAGGCAAACAATTCTAAGTGCTCCTGGAGAGGTCATGTTCAGAGCTCAAAGAGTTCAGGAGGACTTTATATTGAAAGCATTGAAAAGCCTTATGCCATTCAAGGGTTTTAAACTGTGGTGATTTTATGCATGTGTAGTGGGGGGCGTAATTCTCATTAGTAAGAAGGCCCTCTCTCAGCATGGAGAAAAAATAGAAAGGGTGAGAGAATGGCAGCACAAAGATACTTGGAGGAGTTTTGCAAAGGTCCAGGGAGAGAAAAGGGCAGGTTGAACTTGAGTGATGACAGGAAAGTTGGAGAGAGGCAGACAATGCTGACAAATACGTGGTAAGTAGACTGGCAGGCACTACTAACATGAGGGAGCAATTGAGAAATCAAGGATAGCTTTTAGATTTCTGGCTTGCAAAATGAATGAATGATAGCTCTATTTACTAAGACAGAGGTACATTGGAAGAAGATCAGCTTTAGAGGAAGCAGTCCTTGAGTTTGGTTCTGGACATATATGAGGTGCGGTTGAAACTTTAAGTTGCAAAGTACCAAGTATGAAAGCGTTGATGAGCTGTTGGTATCGTCTAGTGCTCGATTATGGGGAGGGGAAGAGTCCTAGCCTGGAGGTATGTGTGGATTATCTGTGCATTGGTGGTAGTTGCTACAAAGGGGAACTGGTAACATTGATTAAAAGAAATAGAGGAAATACTAGGAATACCAGTATTTATTGGGTAGTTAAAAGACATTAATACTCAAAGGAAACACAAATAGCCAGAGAAAAAAAGAAATCTTTGAGAATAAGTGATTTAAAAATTAAAAATTAAAAAAATTAAATTTAATTAATTAAAATTAATTAATTAATTTAATTAATTAAATTAAAATTAAAAATTTCAAAAAACGGCAAAGTGCTCTGCAGTTTCAGAAGAGATGTCAGATGCAAAGAAGAAGCCTTACAACCAACCAACCACTGAATTGTGCCATATGGAGTTTGCTGTTTAATGAACACTGCTAGTTCCACAGAACATGAAAGTTCAGCCTAGGAACAGGGACCACTCTCTCAGTTTGCACAGGATGGTCCCAGTTTATATCTATTGTCCTAATACAGGTACCAATACCACCTCTGTCCTTTCAAAGTTATGACTGTTTTGTTTTGTTTTAGTTATGACTGTTTAAAGATAAAACTTATGAGCACAAATTTTGAGTCTGAGAACTTTTATGTGTTTTTTTACACTTCTCTGTCTTTGAATTGCCTTTCTCTTACCCATAACCAATCTCTATCAATTCTGCCTTACAGATCTAAGGCATGACCACTCTCTTCCATTTTTGCTGTCAATGCTGCAGACCAAAGCACACTCATCTCCTGCCTATACTTCAATAAACAACCTTTCCTGGCTCCCTTCCAATCTATCCATTATATATAAGCCAGAGTTAACAATTTCATCATAAATCAGATCATACTGCTCCCCTGCAGAAAATAAATGAAAGAATAAATGGTAACCTTCAAAAGCTTTCCATTCACCTTAAAATAAAAACCAAACTCCTCAATATTACCTATAATGTTTACCATGATACTGTATTATACTGATTTTACACTAATCAGGCTTCATATTGTTTCATCTATCTAGTCTCTCTCCCCAAACCACAGTACAATTTGGTTCATATAAGACTTTCTGAGTGATGCAGGCCTTCCCGATGTTGTGTGTGTTGTTTCCTTACCTAGAAATATTTGGTCCACTCTTTACCTGGCAAACTCCTTTTCATCTTTAAGATCTAAGTCTGAAAGCTAGGTCCTTGGCTATGTCCCATACAACCACAATCTAAATTAATTTTCCCTGTTATTGTCTTACAAAAGTCTAGTTCTTCTTCCATAGCACCTTTCATAATTACAGTGATAAATGTATTTGAATTTTTACATATTTTACATCTATCTTGTCAGTAGATTCTAATCTCAATGAAGAGAAGAATAATACCTGTTTTCAATATTATTGTATCCTGATAACACCACTTATCACATCTTCTGGGTTCACAAAGTATGTTTCAACAAATATTTATTGTGTGCTAAGCACTGTATAATTGTCCAGGTAAGGGCTTTCTGGGTTAATGGGCATTCTAGAGTTAAAACTTATCAACTAGGGACATCTGGGTGGCTCAGCGGTTGAGTGTCTGCCTTTGGGTCAGGATGTGATCCTGGAGTTCCAGGATCAAGTCCCACATGGGACTCCTTGCATGGAGCTCCTTGCATGGAGCCTGCTTCTCCCTCTGCCTATGTCTCTGCCTCTCTCTCTTTCTGAGTTTCTCATGAATAAATAAATACAATCTTTAAAAAAAACTTAACAACTAAATATAACTTTGATGCAAGTCATGCCTTGGTTATCAAAAAAATGAGTTAAAGCTTATGAATCTCAGATAGAAAGGCAACTGATACATCCCATTTATGATATTATAACTTGAGTTTAGATGTCAAGGTTGTTTGTAAGGAAAGTGTGTGATTGAGTTTTAGGCATATTTTTAAAAGATGGGTGAATGTTTTTTGCATGAACACTCTTAATGTTCTTCTATACTCTAATTCCTGAATACCTTGCCCTCCAAAATAATTCCTTGATTGTTCTCAGCTTTCTTGGTCACTTCTAGTAAAAGTCAAGAACATAAATGAGCATCTCCCCAGAATAATCTGAAGCAACTAGACAAAGCCATGAAGCTGCTATAACAACTCTAAAATCCACTGATGGAAAGCCCCATCTTCCTCTGGCCTGAGATAGCATGGCTCTCAGGAATATGTTTATATATGATCCTTCATCAATATTGGGGGGGAGACACCCATTTCCTGATTTCCAACCCTTAACTCGTCTCTAGATTAGAATCTTCTCTTTCTCTCTTTACTACGTTAGGGAGGTTGGAAGGCTAAAATAAACTTTATCCATTCCTTTAGTTTGTGCCCCTTGAAGACTATACTTACCTAGAAGGAAAGAATCTGCTCTAACTTTGCCCCTGTAGTTAGAATATTCACTTGTAATCTGTCAGATACAGGTAATATAGGCTAGGTACTGAAAATTCAAAAATGACAGATGAAAAGGCCAAAGTTCAGGAAAAGAAAAATAACTAGAATATTCATGAATCAATTTGTAGGTAAATAGTTCTCTAGATACCCACAAAGCATGCAATTAATGTGTATGTGTGTGCATGCGTACACAAACTCACAAAGCCTGGAGTCTCACTGGCTTATATCCAAAACTAACCTGTATGAATTGAAAATCCTCATCAATGGCCCATTTTTCTTTGTTCTATATTTTCCATCTCTGTGAATAATAGTTCTAAACACCCAGCTAGAAATATGGGTCAGAAATGTGGGTCAAATCCTTGATTTCTCCATCTGTCCCCTACTTTCTATTTGTGTTAGTCCAGTGTCTTCAAGAAACAGACACCAAACAGGATGAGTATGCAAGATATGAAGTATGAAGGGAAATACCCATAAGAAAATGTGAAAGGGATTCGGATGGAAGACTTATGAGACCTACATGCCACAATGAATGCAAATGAAGAAGAATAAGAGGGAATTGGGAAAGGTGGGAAAGAGAAAATTATTTAGTTTGTGTGGAAGCTTCTTAGACTGTAGTACAGTTCTAAATGAACTTTGGCAACAGGGAATCTCTGAGCCAAAGTCACCCCATCAGAGGAGTCCCGTATCTGCCAGTAATTAGCTGACTTACTACCTCTGATGCACTTAGTTTGGGGCTGGTAGTAGTAAATTATGGGGCATGTGGCATCAGTGAAACGCAGATATGGACTTGAGGGAACAGCAGCTAGAGTTCTTGGTCAATTACAATCGCAGCAGTTGACAATCTGCTAATCATATCTTAGGGCTGCCATACAATCCTCACTGGAGTTACTTTAGTTCAGAATGTCATCTCTCAACTAGACAAATGCCATAGTCTCATCACTAATCTCCCAGCCTGTAGTATTGCCCACTCCCTAAACATAAACATTTCTCTATACATTTCTCTTCATTATAATTTATCCTCATTACAGCCAAAGTTTTTGGTGATTTTTTTCTTTTAATACAAATTTGAGCATATAATTACTTTGTTTACAAAATTCGATGGCTCCCCAGTACCACCAAGATAAAATCTAAATTTGTTATACTTGACCACCAAATATTCCATGACATGACATCCCTCTTCTAGTCTGATTTTCCAAGGGGATACTTTTTATTTGGCATAATTACTTCTGAATGACTTGCCATTACCAACTCAAATTATTCTCTTGGGTCTTCAAGCTTTGCAGCTACTATTGAGCTATCTGTAATGGCCTCCTCTATTTATTTAAAACTATCTTATTTCAAATTTTGACTAATATGTCATCTCCTCAAAGAAGTCTTTCTGAAATTCCAAGGCAGGGTACTCCTTATAGGTACTTCTCATAGAACCCAGAACTTCAGCAAGCATGTTTTGCCCTGCTCAGTTTATGGTAAATGCTCTAAATATCTGTTGAACACATGAATAAAGTAATCACATTTAATCAAAATTATAATACAGAAAAAAAGGAGTAACAAACTGTTGATAATGAAGATCAGTATTAAAAGTTGGGGTCCAAATGAGTAGCAGACTGTTTTTACTCAAAGTTATAATGCAAATAAAAGAAAGTCTGACAAAGAATGTTCCTAGTCTGAATTAAGAAAAATGCCATATAATATCTGTGATGGGGGTTTTCATATAAACTACAACACCTTTCTTATGAAATTTTTAACTATTCGTTTTTTAGCTTCTGAGTTTGGTGAAAAATGTGTCCCGTTACATATGATAATGAAAATGAAACTTTTCTAGATGTTAAGGCATACATATAGTTGCAGATGTGATATCACACTTAAAGTCTCCATATTTTTCAAATTGAAGGTGGTTAGGAGTACCTACGTGATAAATTAACATAATATTATATCTCAGATAAAGGAAAAAATTAAATATAATTACTGTTCAGAATACCATAATTCCAAGTAGAATCTGTAAACTCTAATTTCCAAGCATGATGACCATCACTGCAACTATGTTGAGAGCTTATTATTATTTTTCTCCTGTCTCATCAAATCTTCTTTTTATACTACTTAAAATAACAGTGGAAAAATTCAATTATTGTATCAATACTAAATTTTGCTATATCCAGAATACAATTTTGAGATTGGGTAGTATTGTGATTCCTAGCCACCATATTTCTTCATGACTTCTGATAATAATAACAATAAATATTATTATGACAACAATAACATAGCTAACTCTTTTAGGCATGCTACATTTATTTATTTATTTATTTATTTATTTATTTAGGCCTGCTACATTTAAACTAAACTCTCAGTTATCTGATATTTAGGCAATATTTTTTTTCTTATTTGACATGTGTCACTTGTACAATACGACAATGAATATTGTCATAGGGAAGGCTATTAGATTATAAAAGATGCTATAGTATATTTTCTATTATTACAGTTAAATTAAACAATTTTCAGTTATACAACACATTTCCCCTTCACAAAAGATAGAAACTAACTGTAAAGGAAAGACATGTTTTGGAATTAGATAGACTTGGTTGAAACTCAGTTTCATGAACTAAAAGCTTTATGACCCTGATAATTTATTTTTAAACTCTCTGACCCTTAGTTTTCAATAGCCTTACCTGGGTTATCCAGAAAAGGGTAGAGAGGGTATCCAGAGGTTAGGATAAAGCTGACTTGCTGAAGCTTTACCCGGTGAACCAATCTAAGGGGAGTAAGAGTGAGCAGAACAGAGGTATGAATCAGGGAAGGACAGAAGCAAGTACAAGATGGTACACTATCAATTTGCCCACATCTCCTGGGGGGAAAAAAATAGGTAGTTGCTTGGTCATGTGGGAAATCTTCCAGATAGGCTCTGTGAAAATATTGTACTGCATTTTGGAATAATCCATCAGAAAAATGAAAGGAGAGAGATTTATCTTGTTGGTCTTTTCTACCTCTTGATTCTTTTAAACTCACCCAATGGGGCATTAATTTTTCCACTTCTACATTGGCTTTCCTCCACATGGCCAAAGCGCACTGCTTCCTATGAGCCCAGAAGTGATAAGGAAGGAATCAACTCTCTGTGAGTTCAGTCTGGATGGACCTGGACTTTGTGCAGCAAATGACACATGTTGGTCTGCTACACAGAACAACAAAGGACAGGAAATGATTATTTACTGTCATAATGATGGCTATTTTATCATTCTTTTATACATTCTTTCTTTCTTTCATTTTGACAAGAATTTATTATTCTAAATGTCAGGACTATACCTGCTTGGGGGCTAAAGTGATAAAGCTTCAGATCCTGGTCCCCAAGAGTTTACAAACATGTGTGTGGGTGTGGGTGTGTCTATTTGTTTGTGTGCATGCATTCAGGTCATTAAGATACTCAGAAAAAATTATTGAGAAAATGTGAACATGAGTTGTTTTATTTGTAAGGATAGAGTGCTGTCTCTTTTGGAAATTAAAAACTGCCTATGTTTCTTATTACATCATAGTTTCAAATATTTCCCATTTCTTTGGGAAATGAAAGTTTTTCTGGATTTATCTCTTTCAGAAAAGAACCATGAGATATAACTATATAAAACACTATGCTTTCCATGTCTTTAGTGGGTCTCTCTTTTATGATTTTGGTTTTCTTTGCAGTGACGAGTTAGCACCAAGTTTAGGGTCAAGGTGATTCAGAGCCTACATAATTTTTTGTTGTTGGTTTAAAAGCCCTGAGATGAAGTTTCTTGAGGTTATTAAAACCCCTAGTCTTATAATCCTGAGGGTCTAGTGTTAGGATAAAATACAGTATCAAGGAAAACTGTCTTAGCCTTTCACTTATCTCTAGTCCCTCTATGTTCCTCTATCATCTTTTGGGATGTGAACATTATTGGACTTAACAGAGAATTCTAAAAGATAATTTCTATCCTTAGGGTTAAGACTACCCTCTAGAGTACCTAATATTCTAATATTTCCAAGAATAGTTTGGGAACCTTGGTTAAAACCATACAACTATTGAGGGGAAAAAATTAAAAGCCACCTATGGGTCAACTTTTATCTGAGAACGAATAAGTAGAGGAGCAGTCAGCCTATTCTAGCACAAATCAAAACCTGTACCAGTTTACCATCGTATTTGTGGAAAAACTGTAGTTACAAGATAGCAGTGATTCTGTCCCATTATTTCTTCTACTTATTTACTATCTTACTACTTTCTCATATCTCCCTAACTGCTTGTCAAAGAAAATGCATCAAGTGTTTAAATAAAGCCAAACCTGTAAAGAAATAAGTTCCTGATTTTTTTTTAAGTCTGTGTATTACATTTAAAATTCATTGCTGGACCGAGAATTGAAGACAGAATTTTATGACTTTTTTCACAAGTATTTAGACTAATTTACAGATAGGAAGTAATGTAGACTCTGATGGAATTGTCTATTTTGTATTTTAATTTTGAGGATTTTTTCTTTATTATTATTGGAGCCTATTTTATCATGGAGTAACTAGGTATTGCCCCCAAACATTGTCAAGATAATTTCAGATGTGGAATTGGGGTGCATCTAGATTAAAAAAGTGGCATGATGGGTGGGCAAAGTTTCTCTGAGCCAGAGTGAAGGCACAATAGACCCAAGTGATGAGAAAAGGGATTAAAAAGGGAAGAACATGATTAAATTTAGGCACATCAGCTCCAGTGTATTTCTTTCATTGTGGAATGAGGCTGTAAGTTAACAAGTTAAAATCCTCTGAGTACTTGTCATTCCTTGGTCAAGAGTTGATTGTTCATGGAGACATTGTCATCTGTTGGCCACTAAGGTACAGAGGAATGCCTGTAACAATTCTGCCTTAGGCTTTGAGAGAAAAACTCTTTCTAATAGTAACTCATTAAAATGTTCTTCAGTTTACTGAAAGAGTTAAGGTCTTCCTCAGTCCCTGATATTCAGAGAGAGTGTGGGGTCCAGGAATAATTGGGCCCTCTGAAAATTATCTGTTCAATTCTATAGTGAATATATTTTAAATTACTTCAAGTGAAGGAGAACAAATTAGTTCACATAGAGGTTCATATGAGATTTAAAATAGCTGTGGTTGCATCTTGTTCTTACTATATAACTTTATGACTTTGGATAAGTTAATAAAATTAAATAATATTATCATCAGCTTTAACAGCTTAACACGCATAGGAATGGACACTACTGGGATAGTCCTAAGGCAGGACTATTTTATTACCTTTTTTTTTTCAACACGGCCGCATCACTGATCATGGTTGCTATGCCAGAAGTACTCCAATTTCAAATGTAATACTTTTATATATCTTCCATGACAGTATGATGAAGAGAGAGAGAGAAAGAAAGGAAACTCTAAGAGAACCTTGAATCCCAGGTACAATGCAAATTAAAATATAAACTGATTCAAAAAAGGCATATTTAAAAATTATAAGGTGGCGTTTTTAAAACATATTACTAAATGCTAGAGATATATGGAGTCTAGGCTGAACTTTTTGTCTGTATATATTAATCCACTAAACACATCAAACTATCACCATCACTCATATACTGTAAACTCATGTGTGCAAAAACCCTGTTCTGTAATGGTGATTCTAAACCAGAGACATTGGCAATGGCTGAAATTGTTTCTTACCATCACAACAAGGGGTGGGAGATGTTACTGACCTAATTGGGTAGAAGCCAATAATAATACTAAATAAACAACCCACAACAATGCACAAGACAGCATACTAGAACAAAGAATTATTCGGTTCAAAATGTCAATAGTTCTTGGGTTGAAAAACCTTATGCATTATACTTAGGTAATACAAAGTAATGTAAATCCCTCCCATACACACACACACACACACACACACACACACACACACACACACACAAAGCTACAACATTCTAGGGAAAACACAGAAACAAAGTAAACAAATGATTATGTAAGGTAATATATAGACAGAGTGTTGGTTTAGTAATAGAAACAATACATGAAGATGTTGCCCAGGAGGGAGTTGGGACAGAGGAATTGGCAGCTTGGAGAAGCTCACCCTGGTGAGGTCTTAAAGAAAATTTAAGACTGACAAGCAAAGATCAGGGCTTAAGGCCAATAACACCAAAATGCAGACATATCCTCAGGTATGAGGGGGAGCAAGTCTACCAGGTGACTAGAAGGGAGGACTAAATGGGTGGAAGGTGATATTAAAAGTAAAAAATGTGACTTCTGGTTTCGGCTCAAATCGTGATCTCATGGGTCATGAGATCAAGCCCTGCATCGAGTTCTGCACTCAGCTGAGAGTCTGCTTGAAGATTCTCTCCCTCTGTCCCTCCCCTCACACTCTCTTTCAAATGAATAAATGAAACTTTTAAAAAATAAAATAAATAAAAATTATGGCCAAAACATTAAGAGTACTCTACATTACTCTAAGAAATGTAGGTATCAGGAACACCTAGGTGGCTCAGTGGTTGAGCATCTGCCTTTAGCTCAGGTCATGATCCCAGGGTCCTAGGATCAGGCTCTGCATTGGGCTCCCTGCATGGAGCTTGCTCCTCCCTCTGCCTGTGTCTCTGTCTCTCTCTCTCTGTGTCTCTCATGAATAAATAAGTTAAAAATCTAAAAAAAAATTAGATATCAGTGTAAAAAATTATGGAGAATCATAAAAGGTTTTTAAACAGTGAAATGATATAATACTAACCAATTTTGTTTCATAAATTCCTTCTTTTTTTATTTTAGTATATCATAGTAGTTCGCCAAAGTTATGTCTAGTTTATCTTTCTTTAAAACCATTTTTGTTACCTTTTGTTTGATTGAAATGATCTGAGCTATATATGTAAATGCCAGTTGGACCTTTTTAAGGATCTGCCAATTCATTTGTTTAATCCCACATCCAAGCAAGATATGTATCTTAATTTTTTAAAAATATTCTTTTATTTATTTATTTTATTTTATTTTTAAGATTTTATTTATTCATGAGAAAGACAGAGAGAGAGAAGCAGAGACACAGGCAGAGGGAGAAACAGGTTCCATGTTTTTGAGCCTGATGTGGGACTCAATCTGGGGACTTCAGGATCACACCCTGGGCCAAAGGCAGGCACTAAACCTCTGGCCACCCAGGGATCCCTTCTTTTTTTTAAAGATTTTATTTATTCATGAGAGAGACACAGAGAGACAGAGGCAGAGAAACAGAGGGAGAAGCAGGCTCCATGCAGGCAGCCCGAAGTGGGTCCTGATCCCGGGACTCCAGGATCACGACCTGAGCCAAAGGCAGAAGCTCAACCACCGAGCCACCACCTTCTTATCTACTTGCATTATTTTTGTTATATTCTACTTTATATTATAGCTATTTCTTTTATTTGTTTTTGTATTCAGACTAAATTCCTGATGGCAGAGAGTAGGGCTTATCCATCCCGGCCATTTCAATATTTTAACAGCTCAGCGAAGGTTTTCTGACTGAAAACCTGTGGGGACCAAGGAGAAAGTATACTCTGGAATTCTGGGAGATATGCAGCAGGAATTCACTTACCATTTGTCTATATATCATTTCTTATTATTTTCTGAATTCCAGTGTCTGTGATGATACTTAATCATCAATAGTCAAATAGTGCTAACTTTACATTATAGTTGATAGTAAGGGAAAGAAGGAAAAGGAAGAGAGGTAGAACTACATGAAAAGTCACAGGCAAAGATACTGACAAAAGGTTCAAGTAGTTATGTGCAAAGATGCAAAAATGATTTTCCATTAAAAAAATTTTTTTAAGTCTTACATGGAAGCCTAATCAATAGAAAGGAGTCAGTTTTTCAGAAGTGATTCTTCCCTACTTCTTCCCACTCTCCACTAGAACTCTAAGAACTCCCCCCATTTATCTATGATTCAACTGTGAAGTTAAAAACCAACTGACAGAGCTCCCGACAGAAGCAGAACATTTTCATTTCAGTCCCATGCATCCCCTTAAAAAGATGGACAGTATGGTATTTCTTTTCATATTCCTTCCCTACTTTGGTCGCAGACCCAATCTGAGGTCAATTTTATATCATACAAGTTTATATTTTTCCTCTTAGGTAAAGAGACAGTGATATTCATTCTTAAGTAGAAAATTGAAAAGAGCAAGTAGCTCTGTTTCTCACTAAGAAGGTCAAATTAGTTATATTGAAATGACCAATTTATTTTGCCTAAGGAAATACCCAGCTTTCATGTATATTACATGAGTATAAATTAGAGTTTTTCTGTGCGATTACAGAGTTGTTGACTTCACTATTTCTAGAAAAGTAGTATTGCTGCACCTTTGGAAAATCTGAATCAGATCCTAGTGGTCATGTGTTTTCTCAGATGTAGGCTGATTATTCCCCTTGTACTATCACTGATTGCTCCTACAGAAAGACAACTGGGATATAGAATCTTTATCTAAGTGGATTGTCTTCTACCTCTAAACCCATTAACACAGCACAGATAAAAGGCCTGGGATAAAATATATTACATAGGTATGGAGATGTAGCAATCGTTAGAAGCTAATACTCATTTGTTGTATGTGCTTTCAATTTCTAAGATCATGAAAAAACTATCAAATTTTATTTTGGACTTAACAAATGGAATCACAACTTATGTTTTTCAATGTGCATGGTCTGCAGTATGTTTTTGCATTTCTAACAGTTACTACTGTTTTATTCCTTTGAGAAATTAAGACTGGCTACAGGGAACAGAAGAAGCATGTTTCCCTCCAGATTTTCTTCTTGAACCCATTGGGATCTACTTTTATGTAGCAATTACCGAAAGTGTGCAAGATCATATAACAATGGAGACCTTTAGTGAAAATAAACCTTTAGATGTTTCTGGTGTTCCCTCTCTCAATCACTATTTAAAGAAGCTCCTGGAGACTCCTTGCTGGCTCAATTTGTAAAGTATGAGATTCTTGATCTCAGGGTTGTAAGTTCAAGCCCCCCATTAAGTATAGAGATTATTTAAAAATAAAATCTTTGAAAATAACTAAATAAAATAAAGCTCCTGGTTCTATGATTATAAGTGAGACTGTGTTATTTCTTATCCCCAACCTCAAGAGACAATTTAATGAAAATTGAGAAATAGAGGGATCCGGACAAGTTATTAATGAGTTTAACTTAATGGCTTTTAGATACTCATTTATTTTTTTTAACTTGATCACCTTATCTATGATTCATACCATGCTAGTTTTAGTTATAAAAGATGAGGAAGCGAGTGATCTTGTCCTTTTCAAAAACACACACAAAAAATGCTTTGTCTTTGATTTTTTTAAAAACTGCATATGATTTTTCATCTGGTTCTTCCTCTCTTTCTTTCCCTTAGATTTCTTAGTAGTTTTATTTGTACTTTTGTGCAGAGACCTAGAAGAGAGGGAAGAAATATCAACCAAGCTTCAGCACTATTTAAAGTCCTAGTTTGCTATAATCTTGTAGCAGTGTATATACATATTAAAATTCATTTCATCTCTAATCTCTTTCAATTAAAAAGACAGAGTTGCCTTCAGCTTTATGAAATTTATGATATGAAACACCTTAGATATGCTAAAACTGTTAAACTGAATTTTATTTAGTATTTTGATTATAAATTACGGAAATGGTACATTAACTCCTTTCTGAGGCTAAGATTAAAAAGGCTCCATTTATTTGCTGTTGTTGTAGTGTTTTGCAACATATGTTATATTTATAATTGCCTTATTAAATCTTATACATTGTAAGTGATAATCATATTGCCCAGAGCTATAAAATCATCAAAATATATAATGGCATTTTAAGTTGTTGTATCTACAAATGGGAATTTTTATTTTTAGCTTTTTAATAATGTTTTCAGCTGAGTGTTGGAAACAGTCATCAGCTATTCAGAAGGGAAATATTATTTCCACTAAGTATTTGGTAAGTGATATTAAGAGGAAATCATAGTCAAGTCTCAGCCAGATAAATATGGACATTACAGAACAATTCCACTATAGAAAAGAACTGAATGTAGGCCATGATTTGATGGGGATGACACAAAGAGAATCAAATTCATAAAGCTAGGTCAAGCACTCTCTCTACTGACAGACTCCTCCTTTCTTATATACTTAGTTCATGAACTCGAATTGCCCGGTTTTATGGCTCCTTCTCTCCTTCATTCACTCCTCTTTTATTTCTTGAAGAGGATTTTCTTGAGGTTTTGTCCTTGAAACTCCTCTTTCTTTTCCATCAACACAACTTTTACAATCAATAGAACTTTTCAATAGCATTATCTAAATGCAAAAGTGAATCCTAAATTAGTAATTTACTTTTGGCCCAAATATCTTTCCCAAGTTCCAAAGAAGTATAAACCATGGTTGGTTGCATACATTCTCTTGGAATTTCTCCTGATGCCTTATTTTTGTTTGTGATGTCCACAAACAAACTCATTATCTCCTCTAAATAAACTCCTTATTCTAGCCTATTAATTATTTCAAAAGTCTTACATTGGCCACTGCACAAAAACATCTCCGGATTCAAAGGCAGATAGGGATTTTGACTCAGACTCAGTATAAAATTTCCTTCACTTAAGTTTACCACCAACCCAGCCATCTAGCAATTGAAGGCATAGACAAAATAAAAAAAACTTGAACAAAAAAAAATCAATAACGCAAGTAAGTGGGCACAGTCTCCAGTGCCTCTTAAATTAAATTAAATTAAATTAAATTCTGGTCTTCTGAGCATTCTAGATGAATTCATCAGGTCAGGAAAGCCCAGGACCAAAGTTTGTATTCCTCCCTTCTGGGGGGCTAGAAAAGGTACAAGAAAAACTTGTAATTTATTCTTCTTATTTTATCACTGAGCATACAGTAATCTTGTCCAAGGCTTTTCTACCACCGGGACTGTCACCCTGCCTGGTTGTCACTCCAGTTTATAGCTTTGAAATCATCTTTGCTTTTTCCCTCTTTATTGTCTCCATATCCAATTAATTTCAAAGTCTTACTGATTCTACTTCCACACTGACCAACCACCTTTCCCTCTCCTATTTTGAAATTCCATCTTTCCAATTTAAATAATTAATACCGCCAAATGCCAGAAGTAATAAGCCTCACCAGGCATATAAAAACATTACTTAGAAAGACCAGCTTGTATGCCTGGTAACGTATTATTGTTAAAATTAGTTTTTATATGCTGGCAGTACATGGGAAAAGAGGAGCCCCACTAGTCCCTTAGAAACAGGATTTGTGTCTCTGTATTGACTAATGTAGAGTAAGTGCTCCTAAAATACCATTGAATTAAACTCAGACGTGTTCTAATTTATCTTCTGCAGGAATATTTCACTAATTGAGAATGCGCTATAATAAATTCATGGCTTCCTTAGTGAAATATCGTTGTATGGGAGGTGTGGATAAATGAAGAAGAAACAACATGTTAAAATGTATGAAAAACAAAATAAAACTTTACTTGTTGGATATATTTTTTTCAATAGAGATCACAGCATACCTAAAACATGTGGGACTGAATTGTAAATATTTACTGGAGTCTCAAATGACAGACAATCCTTATTTATGAATGTTCAGCATAGGAAAAAATAAATAAAGCCATGAAGTATGAATCTGTTATTTCTATTCCACCCTCAGGCAGAACCCAAGACCCATCCTAAGTATATCTCTGGAGTATGCAAAGTTTGTCTTCATGATCCAGACAGGTGTATTCTTCCCTATTTGATGCAATCAATATCCTGCTGAAGAAAGGACAATGGAAAAACTACCCAGCATGTGTTTTTCAAAGAACACATCTGGAAAAGTGACTGGGAAGAGATGATGGATAAGACTGGAGAATGTGCAATCCTTAAAACTCAAAACTTTGCATTGGAATGTGTTACATATGTATTCACACAGGCATTCAAATGAAAAACCAAAAATTAGAACTGCAAAATTTAGGCTCCCTAAAGGCTACTTTCAGTGAAAAAATTTCCCTTTTGAAAACATGAGATATGGAAACCACCACTAGAAAGAGACATTATCCCTTCAAATCTTCTGTTTTGCTAGAACATTCTGCAAAGAACCTAAAGGAAACATGTGGACATATCTGGTTAAACTGGACCTTGGGCAAGCAAGGCTTTGGAAACAGGAGATGAGAATTAGAAGGCCTGATCTAAAAATGTACTGTTCTTGTTTTCCATAAACTGAAGATGAGCAAAGCCTTCTCAATAGTTGGAGAACTGAGCTGGGGGAATGATGTAGGTGGTAGGAGAAAACCAAACCAAAACAGCAAAAAAATAAAACCTAGGCATTTCAGAGAAGCCCTGTACTAGAAGTCAGTCATCCTGGGTTTTTACTAATTCTACTAGTAATGAAATGTGTCTCTAGGAATAACTTTCTTCCCTCCTGGGCCTTCTGTGTATTCATCTGTGGAAAAAAAAAATCAGTGGAAATTTGATCTTCAAGGACCTTCCAGGACCAACCTTCTAGAAACCACAGCCTAATGGTTTTCTTTTTTTTTTTAATTAATTTTTATTGGTGTTCAATTTACCAACATACAGAAAAACACCCAGTGCTCATCCAGTCAAGTGTCCCCCTCACCTATTCTCCTCTACCCCCCGCCCTCCTCCCCATCCACCACCCCTAGTTCGTTTCCCGGAGTTAGGAGTCTTTATGTTCTGTCTCCCTTCCTGATATTTCCCAACATTTCTTTTCCCTTCCTTTATATTCACTTTCACTATTTTTTATATTCCCCAAATGAATGAGAACATACACTGTTTGTCCTTCCCCGATTGACTTATTTCACTCAGCATAATACCCTCCAGTTCCATCCACATTGAAGCAAATGGTGGGTATTTGTCGTTTCTAATTGCTGAGTAATATTCGCCTAATGGTTTTCTAAGCCAGGGATGATCTGGCATTCTGTCTTCATCCATATTGGGCTCTTTTTCCTAATATAACTCCTGGTTCCTTGGCAGACTTTAGGCCTAGAGAGTGGAAACAGGGACTCAAAGTAGAAACCTCCATTTACAGAGGAGGTCTTCACATTCATTGTGAGATTTGAGGATTATTAAGAGAAGTCTTAGACCAGTTACATAATCTAAGGCCCATCCACACAGTGAAGTAAAAAGATAAGGCAAAGATCACTATATACTACTACAGCACACTGCTCAAGACCTATCACTAAACCAAAAGAGCAAGGTGTAAGAGAATATGCAGTATACTTATTTTCATCAGGAGATGGATATACATTTATGTTTATGTTTTCAAAATGAAATACCAGAAGTAAAACACAGGTTAATAAAATGCAAGCAAGAGTTCTTTGAATGAATCTTGATTATCATTTTCAATTTGGAACTATATAAATATTTTACATATATATTTAAGTATATTTAATAAAACATAAAATTGATCTTCAAGAATTAAAAAGACACTAGAACAAATTAGCCTAATTATATTTCAAATTGGAGGCCAATATACACACAGAAAATTATTTCAAGTGATATCAAAAAATAGTGATTTGTCTATACTAAGGACCAGACAAGAGCACACCCACACATATAGTAAACCTAAAATGCAGTCATTGGGTTGTTGTGGTGATTGGGAGTTTATGCTAATATAATTGAGAACTAAAGTTTTCAGAGTAAAAAGAGATGCAAACAAAATCAAACCAATTAATGGATGAACTCACACTAATCTAAAATATATCCTATGGGTCCTATGGGTCCTAGATTCCAGCTTCAGGGCCATTCTCATACTTATACTTTCAATTTTATTTTAAACTCTAAGAAATATGCTTATTAGATTAGTCAAGGTCAATGAGGAATGCTTGATTAAATGGGAGAACAGAATAGCATATTAGAAATATGTATGGTGGCTCTCAGTTTTGCACATATAACTTGTACTAGGTTCTGTGCTAAGAGCTTTCCAAGCATTCTTTCATTAAATCCTCCCCAAAATCATAGAATGTAGTTCAATTATGATCCCCATCTGCAAGCACTAAGCTCTACAGATTTTGAGTAAATGTTGATGTGGAAAGCAAACAAGGAGTTTAGTGTAAAGTAATTGAAAAAACTTTGGTTCCAGACTTAATTGAATGTGAAACTGAATTTTATTTGTAAACATTTATTTATTTATATTATTTAAACACTTCAAAACCTTGATTTCCTCAAAGTCAAGAGTAAATATTTTGATATTTACACAGGCTTAACCTAGGAATCTAAGCTGACTGGTTTGCCTCTTCTGGGAATAGGTAGTAGAGTTTTAGTAGTGAAAAGATAATAGCTAATAGTCATTGCTTTAAGTTATTATCTATGAAGTTTTACCTATATGTAAGAGGTTAATTGTAAGAATTAACCTCAAGAATAATTTCTACCTGTTTAATAGTTTTCTTCCATGAAGACCCTAAAGAAAATTTCCTGCAATGTCTTTAGATATCTTCTTCCTATGAAATGATCAAGTACCTAGATTCTAGTAAAATATACAAGTTGCTAGTAAGTTCAAGTGGAGGAATAGGCATGAAGTAGCTGAAATATGTAAAGAAAATTCATTTCCTTTCTTCAAAGAGAAATTTGGCTTTTACCAAAAGACTGCTAAGACTACTGAAATTCCTTCTTTCATCACAATTATCTACTTCCCATGGATTCTTTCTCATCTCCATCTTCTTGCAGGCTTGGCTCCTACCATTTCTTTTCTCTTGCTTTCTCTGTGTCCCTTCTCTACAGAATATAAAAAGAGACACCAGTATAAAAAAGCATGGTCTATTATAAAATCTTTAAATCTTTTTTTATTCCATGTACTTTATATTAATTCCATCTGTTGACAGCTACTGGCTCATTTCTCCATGTTTTTAATAGCAAAACTAATTAAAATTGCATTTTTCTCCATCTCCAAATATCATTTTTTCATCTTTTCCAAATGGACTTCTATGTCCACCGATCTATAAAATTGCTATTGAAGGTAGCTAATAATTCTAAACCAATAATAATTAATTATAATCAATAACTCCAATGGTCAGTTTTCTTCCCTCTCTATATTTCATCTTTCATCATTATTTAAGACATCCATGTCATCTTCTCCTTGCCAAACCTTAGGTACCATTGGACGTAGAGCATTTTGGAGGATTTTGATTTCATTTGATTAACAGTGAGGTGCCTTATAGACTAGTGGCTTTCTTGGTCTTCCCACTTTCCATTTTCTCTTCCACCTTATGTCCATGCTCCAAACATACAGGCTTTCCATTTGTCTAAGGCCTACTCCTCCTTCAAGGATTGTTTCAATCCTATCCTCCTCTATGTGATTACCTTTGTCCTACAGTTGTGATATTACTCATACTACTATCTATTTGGCGTTTACTATATGCTATCATGTACTGAGTTGTTTTTGAAGCACATATTCCCTACCTATTATCTATCTTATCTATCTATCTATCTATCTATCTATCTATCTATCTATCTCTCTTCTGTCACTCCATCCATCCAACCTAGACATAAGTTTCTTTGTACAGAAGTTTTACTCTTAACCTTTCTGTTTTGTTCCATGTGAATATACACTTAACACAAAACCATTTGCAGAAAAAGATCATTTTTCCTGATTGTACTGTGGTGTCATGTATCTCATAAATTGAGTACACGTTTGAATTTGTTCCACTATAATTAATAATGCTGTAATAAACACAGGGGTCCATGTATCTTTTTGCATTAGTGTTTTCTTTTACTTTGAATAAATTCCCAGTAGTAGAATTGCTGGATCATATGTTATTTCTATTTTTAATTTTTTGAGGAAACTTCATGCTGTTTTCCACAGTGGTTGCACCAATTTACATTCCCACTAATATTACATGAGGATTTCCTATTTGCTACGTATAAATCTTCACCAACACTTGTTATTTCTTCTCTTTGTGATGCTAGCCATTTTGGCTGGTGGAAGGTGACATCTGACTATGGTTTTGATTTGCATTTCCCTGATGATTGATAATGTTGACCACCTTTTCATGTGCCAGTTGACCATTTGTATATCTTCTTTGGAAAAATGTCTATTTGATCCCCTGCCCATTTTTTAGTGCATTTTTTTTCTGGTGTTAAGTCGTAGGAATTCTTCATATATTTTGGATATTATCCTCTTATCAGATATATTATTTTCTGACCCCATTCTGTATGTTGCCTATTCATTTTGTTGGTGGTTTCCTTTGCTGAGTAAAATCTTCTTATTTTGGTATAGTCCCAATAGTTTATTTTTGCTTTTGCTTTCCTTGCCTGAGGAGGCATATCCACAAATATGTTGTTAAGGCCAATGTCCTTGCTCCTATGTATGTTTTCTTTTAGGAGTTTCATAGTTTCAGGTTTTACATTGCAGTATCATTTATAATAGCCAAGATATGCATGCAACCCAAGTGTCCATTGATAGATAACTGAATAAAAAAGATGTGATATAATATATATATTTATATAAATAAATATATATTGTGCTAAGTGGAATGAGTCAGAGAAAGACAAATACCACATGATTTAATTTATATGTAAAATCTAAAACAAAAGAAACAGAAAACAAAAACAGATTCATAAATATAGAGAGCAAAGTGGTAGTTACCAGAGGATAGGGGGATGGGGAATGGATGAAGTAGGTGAAGGGGATTAAGAGGTATAAACTTCCAGTTATAAAACAAGTAAGTCACAAGGATGAAAAGTACAGCATAGGGGATACGGTCAATAATACTGTAATAACATTGTGTTGGTGACAGGTGGTAACTACAGTTGTGATTAGCAGTATGTAGTGTATAGAATTATTGAATCATTGTGTTATGTACCTGAAACTAACATAACATTGTATGCCAACTATACTTCAATAATAAAAATTTTAAAAATAAATGAAAAGTAAAGGAATGGAAAAAGATATATTATGCAAATATTAATAAAAAGGCAAAAATCTCTGTTAATATCATGCAAAGCAGACTACACAGCAGAGAAAATTACTAGGGACAAATTTTGTAATAATGAAGATATCAAGTCATGAAGAGAGTATAGGCTTTCTGAATGTGTATGTGACAAACAAAAGAGTTTCAAAATACATGGAACAAAATGTCACAAGCCAAAAGAAGTAGGCAAATTTACAGTTATGGTTAGGGATTTTAATAGCCAAGTCTGATAAAACTAGTAGAAGTCTGTTATCAGCTGACAGAACCACTAGAGAATAAATAAGCAGTGATAAAGGACCAACAGCATTATCAACCTAGAGAATATGAGTATGAGAAAGCCTTGTGGTAAAGATACATCTCTCTATCTTGATTGTGGGGATAGTCACACATACAAATTACACCTGTGATAAAATTGCACTAATCAACAGACACACATAACACACACAAAAATGGATGCACAAAATAACTGACTAAAAAAATCTGAAAAAGCTCTACGAATTGTACCAATGTCAATTTCCAGGCACTGATGTTGTGTTATAATTATGTAAGACATTAGCATTGGAGGAAGCAAGGTGAAGGGCTCACACAGAACCTTCCTATACATTTCTTCGAAATGTAGTATAAACCTACAATTATTTCAAGGTGAATTTTTTTTTCTTTTTTATAAAAGATTTTATTTATTTATTCTTGAGAGAGAGAGAGAGAAAGAGAGAGAGAGAGAGTCAGAGACACAGGCAGAGGGAGAAGCAGGCTCCATGCAGGGAGCCTGACGTGGGACTGGATCCTAGGTCTCCAGGATCACGCCCTGGGCCTAAGGCGGCGCTAAACCGCTGAGCCACCCGGGCTACCCGTAATAGGGGTTTTTAAGGCAGAAAAAAAATTAAAGAATATGTGCAGAATGGTACCAAAATCCCAATCTAACTGTTGTCTTTCCAGGTTTTACTCACTACCCTTATTCATTGAAAGAAAACTGAGGTTCATGGAAAGCTCATTAGTCTTTCCAAAGTCTTCCATCAATGGGAAACTGAGTAATTTTTCAAATATTCACATAACACAGAGAAGGAAATGTTCTACTAGTAAATTTTTATTGATCCAAATGTCTTTCACAAAGACATCTCAATTTTTACCTCTATATGCTAGTGAAGATATTCATAAAATAGTGATCCATTGACAATTAAAACTTTCTAAAGCAAATAACAAAAATTCAAAAGACGCAAATCAAATAAGGCTGCCTTACAGATATTACGCCATGAAAATCATCAAACTTAACCAAGCTTTTGTCTTTAGGTAGAATCGGTGGCAAAGTGTAACTTTTGGAAAGCGTGAAAGAAATACAACTTGCTTTAATCCTTGCAGGGTCATGTCTAGTTTTAGCTGCAAGCTCAATGGAAAACATGTTCACAACCCTATTTTAAAAATAAATAAATATTTACATAACTTTCCATAGTACTCTTTTCTCTGTAGAGATCTTTCATACATAAAATGTGACTTTAAAAATTTTTGAAGACACATTTTGCTCAAAAAATTTTAATGGCAATTTGTTGACATGTTCAGCCTTTCCTTTTTAATATTTTTAATTTTATAAAATAAATAATTTAAGAGGCAAGTAAGCTAAAAAATATTATAACGAAAATAACTCAAGCCTCAAACACTCTATAAGAATAAAGACAGAACTAAGATCTCTGTAAATCAATCTATCCAATAATCCAGAAACTTACATAGTAATTTGAAAGTTTTTGCATAATCTATTTAAAATTTTAATTTGCAGTTACAAAATTTTCCCTTCTCTGTAATCTACATTCATTTTTAAAAGTCAGGCTGAACAGAATCCTACAATTTCATAAATTATCAAGCCATTTAGGATGCATAATTAATTGGATTGTTCTGTGCCATATTTATGAGGGTTTATTCATGCATAGTATGAGATAATCATAAATTATTTTGTTAACAAAATCTCAAGAGACTTTTTAAAGAGCTTTCCCTTGAGTAGCTTCCCTTGGTGTGACTGCTGTCTGATTTCCCCACCCCCTTTGGTTAAATCAGGAATGAGCTATTTATTACTTTATAATTATAAATCTAATCTGAAAAATACTGAAGCAATCTGCAGAGGAGGTGCAAAGCAATCTTGGGATTCAGAATTTCCAAATGTTTAAAACAATTTAATGAAGAGAATGAAAGGGTATTTGTAGATCTGATGTCTATATTTATATTTAAGTTTATCCATGAGTTGCTGCTGTATCTTTATCTGAATTTCTTGGCACAAAATTTATAAAAGCCCTGAGGTTTTTAATAATTTTTCTGAAGTAACTTTTTAAAATCATAGGTCCAAGCAGAGTTCATGACCATAAATATGAGAAATAAAAGGGAAGTTTTTTCCCTAAAAAATATAAGGCCAACACACATCAAATGATATTTAATTGGGACTGGAAATACTCCAAGTTTGACTTTCAAAAAAAAGCTTTGATTTACAATAGTTCATGTTGGGCTCATGTTGAGCCTGCCAAAAATCCAAACTAGATCAGAGTCTTTTTTGAAATAAACACAAGCTTAATCTGCTGTAGGTATTTTCAAACTCCCACTGCTTTAGTTATAACATCATCTGTTACTGAATGATTTATAAATCACCCTCTATAGACAAATTTCTACAAGATGGAGGGTGAGATATTTTAACCCGAGGACATAAGGACACATCTAACTCATACATTAAAGCCACATTTAAAACAACTCTTCTTGGAAACAAACAAAGACATTTCGTGCCCATGCTTTCTCAGGGCTGTGATTGTATCTGAAAATGTACAGTACCTAAAATGTTCCTCCCTTGTTCCTCAGTGAACAGTCAATAAATGGTCATTATTCTCATTGCCCAGTGCTAGTGGAAGACATTACTTGGAGCCTACTGTGTGACAGGCTCTCCATCATGTGCTTTCAGAGAAAAATTCAAATTCTGGGCTCTTAGTTTAGACCAGGGGGCTTGAATACCAGTGTCTGCATTCAGCTCCTGTGGACCTTGGTCAAGTTACCTAAACATTCTGTGCCTTACCTTCCCCTCTGATAAAATAGAGATAATAATAGTGCCTGATTTTTAGGACTTTCCTGAAGAAGAAATAAGTTAATACACATAAATGCCTTAAAACAGTGCCTGGCATGGGAGAATTTATTAAGTATTAATTACTATTGTCATTTTTACCATCATTTTATCCCTTTACAGAGGATAAATCTCAAGTTCATTTATTTTCCCAAGGTTATATAACATTTGAATGCTGGCTTATCTGACACCATGAACTTTGTGCCTAATCACTTTACATAGCCTCTCGGCAATACAGCTCATTGGTCCACATGGGGACAAAAATTTATTTTTTAAAATAAGACTTTTCCTTGTTATATTCTCTGACATTCATCTTTTAGCTAATTTTGAACTTCAACAGATCTAAAAAAATAATTGTGCCTATGAACTTCAGTGGAAGGTATAACCTACCCAATAATCTTTATAAACTCTCAGGGAAATCATTGAAAAGGGAAACTAGGTTACAAGCTTCTGTTGTATTTATAGGAGCAGATATATCTCCTAATCTTGTGAAAATTTCTGTGCAATGTTGTTGCATCTAGATAAAGTAGTTGAATGGGTAATTAAAGACAGTAGCAAGTCAAAGTGAAAACTTCTTATATTTAATCTTTAATCTAAATTTTTACATTCACAAAGAAATATCTACTGACTTCATATGTAGAAAGATGACTTTTATAACAATAATACAGGTCTGAGACAGACTCTCAAGTTTCAAACCTTCTGCCTGTCAATCTTGGATAAGCATTTAGCTGAGCCTTTCATTATACCTACCAGGTAGATTTCTGTAAAAATTAAATAGGTAATGCTTATCATGCCTCTAAAGCCTAACTTATCACAGAATCTGAATATTTTCAAACACCCAATAACTATCAGCTGCTACTATCAGTGGGGGGATGGTGTTGTTATTATTTATGTCATGCTAACTAGTCTTAACTCAGACTGTGTCTCTTCCTAAGCCCCTTATGAACATGAACATGATCTATTAAAACAAAAATGGGACTTCCATGGTTCTTAAGAAGGAAAATTGATAAATCCCTTATGTCAGCACACGGGTAGAGCTATAAGAGAGATTCTCCAGTAAAAAAACATCATATATCTGAAACAACAGGAAATGACTATGTCATAAAGCAAAGCTATTTTCTCCATGTTACAGTTCAGCCCAAAAAACTTAAGCAGCTGAGTCTATTGTGATTGCAGATCCAGCCTGTAGCATCTGAGAACCTGCTTCAGAGAGGAGGATCATCCACAGTTTTGAACCCCTCCAGGGTTTTGTTGTATCAGCGCAGTTAGAGAGAGCCCCATAGAAACAGGCAAGGTAAATGTCCCAAGACAAAATATGAGGAGACCTTAAGAAAGGAATGCAGAGCAATTAAGTTATTTGCTGGCTTGTTGGTGGCAATTGTGCAATAATGGGCTGAAATCTAATTATTATTATTAAGCAATTATATAGCCCTTTATTTTTGCAAAGTGCTTCATAACAATTTTTTATTAGATATTCATCACAATAACCCTGTGAAGGAGGTCAGAATATCTCCAAGGAAGAAAAGATAAAGCTATTTTTTTTTTCCTGAAACATCTTACAATAAAATGTTCTAATTTTCCTAACGCTAAATATAAAAGTTTTATGTCGTGATTTGTTTTGGTGCTCTAACACGCGACCTGGTTTAATAATGTGCAATTTGGAATCACCCTGCTTCTTAACTGCCTCATGCAATAGCTGAGAAAGTCCTGCACCCTCGGGGACAATGCAAATAATCATAGAAATTAAAAATGCAAAGGATAGATAATAAATAGAACAGAAATTTAGAAAAGAAATGGTTGATAGAATCTTGGGAAGTGTTTAATCAGAGCCAATAAAAGTAAGGAATATTTTCTTTCCTTTACAAATCTATAAATACTTTCAGTTGATGTGTATTAATTTCTCATTTAATTATTGCAATTATAAACACACACACACACACACTTTTTTTACAGGTGGCAAAAAATGGATTTAAAGAGGTGAATACCCAGCTCAAAGTAACACAACTAGTAGGTTAAGTTGGGAGTTAACACAGTCTTCTTAATCTAGACCAAGCTATCTTTATTTAATGTATTGGCTTATTATAAGTGATGTAATCAATCTACCCACTCATGCTGACACATTACCAAGAAGTGGAGAATTTTCACCTTTGCAAAATTGTTGATGTAAACTAACTTACTGCATCAATCATCTCCCCCCAAAGTGTGCTACTCCAGTTTGTAGGAGTATGATTCATGTTCTACTTGGCTATAGGACCTAGGAGGATAAGAAAGGATGGCCTTTTGCAATCCTGACATAGCCACTGGTAGTCCAGGTGGCTGTCTCTGTGCCACCAATGCCACTGCATATTTGCCTGGACAGTGTTTGGAATGATACAGAAAGTACCAGCTACCCTCTGAACAGTCAGAGTCCTACTGATCTCCAGAACACCAAAGAAATGGAGTTACCACCAGTTAGGGCAGCCTTGGGAGGAGCAGCTTTTTGTTGCCATAGCTTAGAATGAAAATGGAGACTTCTCTCTCAGACTTTATACTACTGGCTGCATCAAGTAGGAAGTCCTGGCCTCCTTTATTTGCTAAACTTCTCTTAGGAAGCACTGCACTACCACACGGTACACACATGGGAGACTTATCTAGACAGTGCTGTGGACAGATGGACTCCAGACAGAGGGGAGCAGGTGTGAAGCCAAAAGAGCAAAGAAATGGGGAGTCCTGTCTGTGCCCACAGGGACTTCCCATAGCAGGAGGAAGAAATTCTGTACCCAGCAGTCAAGAGCTGAAGCAGACCCTAAGGGACCAATGCAATGGAAGAAGTTAACGATCTGGGGCCAGGAGACAGCTCAGGGCGAAATGCTGGGCCACTGCTCTTGCTTTTTGCCTGGCATGCAGGACTACTTGTTTGTGCTCTTTTTACTCTCTTCTCCTGCCTTTCAATCTAAGTGCCCTTGCTGTTGTCATTCTGCAAAAGGAAGGTCTCAAGAAAACATCCAGCGGAAGAACTGTTTTAATTTCTGAGGAAATCTTTTGGAAACATGCAAATTAAAATGATGTGATTCTACTAGATGCAGAAATCTCTAACACAAAATTTCAAATGTAAGCTCCTTTGATGTCAACAAACATGACTCAGACTTTTCCATGCCAGGCATGACAAGGCAGATGCTTCATGCTGATTTACCTGTGGCCTGAACACAAATTTCAGGAAGCAACAGAGCCAGTATATGTTGCCAGAAGTACTGACTTTGCAAGATTTCCCAGCCTACTTTTTAAAACAGGCATGTTTTTAAAGCAGCGCTCCAACAGTATATATTCCTGAATTTTAAAAAAGCTTGAATTCTTTCATGTCCTACAGACATATCTTTTTGTGAGTTTAATTTGATAAGCAACCTAGAAAACTGACCCATTAAGATGTGAATAATAATTCCCCCAAATAATAAAGGGGAAATGAAGGTTTGTTTGCTTGTTTTCCTCTACGAAACGTAAAGCAAACTACACAGAGCAAAAATTAATTTAGGGAACTTTATTTATAAACTTTACATTTACAAGAGTTTTTTAAATTGTTATTAAAAGTACTTTAAGGTGCTATTTCTGAAACGAATAATGTTTTCCCATATTACAATGTGTTAATACTAATGATGATTAAAGAGAAATAATCATATAAAATAATTACCATGACTATGTAAAGTTGCTTTGCCCAAGGGCAGATTCACGTTCCAAGAGGACCTCTTTTCCCCAAAGACTGTCAGATTTTCCAATTTCTCTATTAAGAGCTTTGTCCATCTTTGTTGGAGAGATTTGGCCCAGCCTGGGGAAGCAAAGGGTGTGGGGGATGGTTACCGGGCTCTTTATTTTCTTGGTAAGAGGTGGAGCACCTTCTGCCTTGTGCAGTCTCTTTGTGGAGATTGGCGATTAGACTTTCTACTCCCTGGAGTCCTGGGGCAGCTGTCAGGAGCATAGCCCACTATATGGCCTCAGCGCTGCATTTTGATTTTGCAGATGAAGGAAATGGCCTCAGAGACTCACAGGAGTTGGGGACAGTAGAGTGGGAGCTGGAATGCAGATTTTTTCCTGTCGCTTTTATAATTTGGCAAGTCTAATCTCAACTTTGTTTATATCAGGTCTGATATCCAAAATGAGGAAAAATCAACTGAATAATACAAATTCATCTACCAGAACCTAGAATATGTAGTCAGTTATGTGGTGAATTTAGTCAAATGAGTTTCTTGACATTTTATAGATAATACATTCAGATATATCAACTGTATATCTACATATATGTGTAAGTAAATGAAGATGGATACTGGTACATAATTTTTCTCCATATGCATGCAGACACAAACACACATTTTTTAAAACTATGCTATTACTTTTATGATTTATCTTGTAAATGTTTAAAATGTATATGAAATACCAGAAGAATTTATTTAGGCATGTAGGTGTGTTTGTCTATATTTGCCCTAAATAATCCCTTTTATCTACTATTAATAAACCAGAATGATTTTTTTGCATTCTCAAATCATGTAAAAATCTGTCACACAATTTAGAGTATTAACATTTAGTATTCTTAGCTAGACTTTCAGTCCCTTGAAAACCTGGATTCTATTTTATTTTATTTTTATTTTATTTTCAGCCAAATTATATTCACAGGTATGAACTTAAAATGCTTACTAATTTGGCTTCACAGAGAAATGTACCTGTCTATATTAGCAAGTGTTGCCAGGTTGAATGAAACGAGATGCCATGTTGCCAATCTTACAGATTATCCTGAAAGCAGTATAACCCTGGACCACAGAATCACCTGAGAGGTATTACCAGAACTGATACAGATCATTGCTTCAGTTTCTCATTTTTCTCAATTCTTTTAGTCAGGTCTTACCTTCAGAGAAGTTGGTAAAATAACTAGGTTGTGTTTTGACAAATTGAGACTTACAGAACATATATTTGGCTAAGAACTCTTAGAATATCACACAAGCTAAAGTTTGTCTTTAGGGAAAATATATTTCCAACAGGGCTAGTCAAAGCACTTACTTTTAGAATTTTAGCTTCTCTCTATTGAGAAAAATAAGAAAAATTTGTTCCAAAGGACTTAATTCCATCAAATTACTCTTCTGGGGTACTTTTATAATGAGTATGTTGGTTGAAGAAATAAACATTTAATTGAATCAAAATGCAAAAAGGCAAAACCATGAGCTTACATGCACTTATTAAACTGTTTCAGTGATTTTAGTTTGGGGAATTAAACATCCTGAAAAAATATATGGCAAGTTCTAATTTGCATTTCCTGTCAGTATCTATACCAGTGCCTGAGGATTCCTTTAACTGCCCCAAGCTTTTAAAACACAGAGAACATGAAGGAAAAGACCTGAAGAAGAACTCAGAGAGGAGGTGATTGCCATACGTGCATCTCTTCTTACAGTTCTTCCCTTTTCAAATATTGTCAGAATGAGAGGTGCTGAAGCTCTCCTGATTTTCCTTACAGCCTTTGTCTTCACATGAACCTGTGACCCCATGGCCTCAGATACTGGTCAAGAAGTTAAACATATTTTTTCCTTAAGCACTCTTTTTTTTTCATGAAAGGTGTCCACTGTTTCAATAAGCACTCTGTAAGTGAAATGTAATGATTATTGTAGTATTTGTTTATAATATACTGTTTCAAAAAATTAAGGGAGCTATAGAAATTTAAACTGATGATTAAACATTTACATTTGCATATTGCATCTGCTCAAATATTTACAGCTGCATCAAAGCTCCCACTTGGGGTCTTTTGTCAAAAGACATTCCTTCTCAGCATTCCTTCTTTCCATGGGGCCCCTCCACTGCCATCCAAATCCTGAATCTGAAGTCGGTATCTCTAGTGCCTTAAAATCCTCTATTATCCCAGTTTGGACCAAAACTCTAGGTTTTGCCCAGAGATAAATCTGGAGAATATTGTGAAGAACGCTTATGTGTCCCCAGAGCAATGTTCTTCTTCTACTGCCCTCTCCTCACCATTGGTGATCAAGATCCCACGGAGCCCACCACCTCCCATGTCCTACCCTACCATATGCATCCTGGGAACTGAGGCACTGTCACAACAATAACCAGTTAACAAATGGTAGCTATATGTCAGTCCCTATGCTAGCACATTACATGGTAGGGATTATCTCATTTCCACAACTAACTGAGGAGGCTGGTGTTACTAGCCAGTCATCTCAGATGAAGCAGTGGGAATTCACAGAAATTCAATGGCTTCCCAAAAACTACAGAGCTCAAAAGAGGTAATAAACAATGAAAGCCAATGATTCCAGATGGTAACAAAGTGATGAGATGCTATCTTCAAGACCTTGCAAAGGAGAACTAAAACCACGAAAGGTGGGCAGTGTCATTCAAAATTTGTGGCAATAAAAGGGGCTCTTTTATAATGCATTAAATTCTTCCTTGGACTATCCTAAATACTTCAGAGACCCATAATATAATCTGTACTTTTATTTTTCTTCATTTTTGTAGGCCTGGGTGTGGAGGAGTGAGAGAGTACGAGTCTGTCTTAGATACCTAGAAATCCTGCGAACCAGTACAAGGCTGCTGGGCTTAGGAATTAGACTACCCTGTTCAAAGATAGTTGAGTTAAAATGAGGTTTCTTGTGGCAAGCCATGAGAAGAGATTTTCGTCTTTCATATCTAAGCCTTACATCTACTCAGAAACAAGGCAGGAAATGATGATATTCTTTTTATAATTTGTTCAGCCCAGAACCATGAACTCAGTAAATCTCCAACAGTTCTGTAATTTAGCTGTTCCATGGTCCTTTATAACTTAGTCCAGATTCCCAAATCACTTCTTCACTGGGTAGAAAGACTCTCTCTCCAAGGATTTTATAATTCTTTAAATGGAATAATAAATATGAAAACAACTAGTATAGTTACTAACTCAGAGTAATGCTCAATGTATGTTAGTGTTTTCCTTTCTTTCATCCTTCCCATTTGCTTTATAAAGGTGAATGAATGTGGGGGCACCTCAGCACAGAGACCTTTGGGTGCCCATTGCTCACAGGGCACAACCCCATCTAACTACCAGGCAGTCCAGAATTCCTAGGAAGCTGGAAAAACTTGTTCCCAGCTTGTTCTAGTTCTGAGTAAAGTCATGAACAGGTGAACTTAGAGGACAGAGCCTGCTCGCTGGGAAGTGATTGAAGTGGCATTCCAGCCATGACTAATTTATTTAGTATTCAAAAATCAGTAAAGATTCTTCAGTCACATCATTCTCCCAAATAAAAAGGAATAAAAATAAAGTAGAAACCTGCTTGATGCCTCAGGCATGTTCAGTGTGTTGTTCAGGTCAGTTCATTTCAATACTTAATCTGTGGCATTTCATTTAATGGAATCATTTAACACCCAAAAAGTAATTATAAAAATGAACAAATTTGGTTTCCTGGGGTTGGTATTTGACATCGCAGAACACTGAAATCCCTATTGCTGGCTCAAGCTATGTTTTTCATTCAGTTAGCAATTTAACAAAACTAATCTGAATATGGGTTATGAATGAGCTCTTACCTATCTCAATCGTAACTTATTTATATCGTAACTGAATTTGGTAATAAATAAAGGAATGATCGCTATAACATCAACACTCACAATGAAGTAACACACCAGAATATCACCTTGCAGATTGCCAGAGCTCAAAGTAATGTTACCTGAATTTGGAACTAGAACAAAACTAGATGTCATAGAGTTTCATACATTACCTGTAAGGAAAATAAGGCTCAGAGAAGCTGAAGAACTTGCATGAAATCATACAGTTACTTAGCAGCCAAGCTCAGGATTCAAATCTCCTCTCTTCTGAACAAGTACATTTTATCTTAAATTGAATCATTATAGGTTGATATATCCTATGAGGATATATATACATATTTTTGAAATGTGTTAACAGAAAATTTATTGACTACTCTAGGTTTCATATCACATATTAAATACACAGTATTTCTCCAAATCAGATACTCTCAGCTCCTATATATAGAACCAGGAAGGTTGAAGTCAGGGAGACAATAAATAGTATCTGAGCCCACATCCCTCTGTACCCTGTAGGTGTGGTTACAATCTTGATTTAATTTGTAAACCTTTCCGGATGATAAACTCAGAGAAAAAGACTTTTGAATGTTAAGTGGTGAATTAAACAAAGAGGAAACATATTTGGAAAGGTAAGCAAAGCCTATTAAGAGCAATTATTCAACCTGGAAAACTGTGCAAGCCATTCTAGTTTTGTCTTCATTTACATCCTCAAAGTGATCAATCAATAAATATGGATGAAAAGTCCACTCTATGCAAAACACTATGGTATGAGCTTGAGAAATAAAAAGGACAAACCACAATTTCTGACCAGTACATAATAAATCAAGTTAGGGACACATGCAAATAATGAGACAAATCATAATAAAGACCCATAGAATTTCTAAATGCTTGAAAAGAAAAAAAAATGTTATAAATTGTAAGAAACCATAATTAGAGAGTCAGAAAACACTATCTAGAGAAAAGTAGCAGAAATTCACATCAATTATACACATAGTAGGTGCTTCACATTGATCTATTTGATCTTAAATGCCTGAGACATTGTTATATAGGAAAGACATAAAACATGACATTGCACTGAAATATAGGGATTTGCATAGAGCTTAGCTTAGCTTGGTACTTAAGAGAAACTTAATCAGTATTGGTTTGGTAACTAAATACACTAGACAAATATATCATAGGTAGAGAATGAGTATATGTGTTTTATTTTTTTCTACATAAAGACCAGCTTTCTCCTTTTTTGGTGGTACATCTGCTGTAAGATAGGATTTCTACAGCCCAAAATATAAATTATCTTAGTTAAGCAAAAAGCTCATAATCATCCATTATCTCAGTTTCAAATCCACTTTTCAGAAGGGATAATACAATTAACCCAGTTTGAGTCACGGGCATAATTCTGGTCCAATCAGCTGTGACCAAGGCAGGAACAAAACCACATAGTACAAAATACAGCTGCCCAGAACCACCTCTTGACTGAGAAAATCATAGTCAGGTAGCTGAGATCCCCTATGAGTCAGCTTTTCTCTGACACCTGCTCTTTGAGAAGAGCATGTAACTCACAAATTATCTACATTACCAAAGCTGTATAGCTATCAAGAGTCAAGACAAGGATTCAAACTGAAGTCTCAATTCTAAGTATCTTGCAGTTAAACACTACATTATTACCTCCCCCAACAATTTGATTAAAATGTTTTCCTATGATACACCATTTTTTAAGAATTAATTTTTCTCAAATATCTATTGATTACAGTTACAAATACCAATATGTAACTCTAAACTTGGTTAAAACTAATTAAAGATGGATAATTCATTCTTTGGGTTTACCCTGAGAACACTTTAAAGCTCCAGTGGTACCAGTGGTAGTCTTAGATAACATAAGAATGCTTAAATAAATATCTCCCAAAGTCTTCATACTACAGGAAAGGCATAACAATATTAAGCAGCCATCTCACTAACTTAAATGACTCAGAGAACACTTGTAATTTAGAAGCTTTGAGAACCACCAGCATTATTTAAATTACTATTATTATACTGTTTATTAAATCATTGCAAATGTAAAAGTAGATATAAACTTCTTATGATAACACCCCCTAAAGTTAATTCTAAAATGAATACAAATTGTTACCAAAACTATTACAGAAATATAGTTTAATAATATAATTTAGTATGATGGGTGCATTTTACTAAAGCTAAGTCAATGCCAGCTTTGTGAATATGCTTCCTACTACTGTGGCATAGACCATGTATTTACTTAAAGCATCTTACATCACTAATACAACCAACAGTACCCTGTGCCACAAGAAAAGTTGATTGGCCCACACTCTTCTTTGTTTAAATTACTTTGGAAATTTCCCTTGTATCTAATGGCATACTGCAGTTTGGTCTTTACATGAGTAAACATCATTTGTATTTGCAGTTTGCTTTCATTCTTTCCTCATTTGAATAAACAAATGAGTGACTCTGTACCTGAATATGAGGTAGTCATTCTAGATGAGTCCAAAGTTGCTTAGCCTACATTTCTTAAATTAACTATTGAAAAAAAAACAGAGAATTTAAAAACATTGCTGATTTTACTTCTGAGGACTCTCAGAAACACTGAATTTACACATAAATATAAAGTGATTAATAACATAAGACAAATACGCATTAAAGACATAGCCAGGGGGATCCCTGAGTGGCGCAGTGGTTTGGCGCCTGCCTTGGCCCAGGGCGCGATCCTGGAGACCCGGGATCGGGTCCCACGTTGGGCTCCCGGTGCATGGAGCCTGCTTTTCCCTCTGCCTGTGTCTCTGCCTCTCTCTCTCTTTTTGTGACTATCATAAATATATTAAAAAAAAAAAAAAGACATAGCCAGTCTTATTCCTACATGGTTTGGCTACTGATTGCATGAGTAAGAGTGATTTGAGGTCAATCAAATACTGCTATTAAAAAAAAAAAAAGGCACTGCTCAAACTGGCGTGACAGGGTATAAAATTCTCAAATCAGTTTCCCTGCTCAAGGATTAATTTTCCCACTTCTAAAAATGTAGCTGAAGAGTCATTTAATCACTTCAAAGCTCCCAAGACTGCCCCTTCAGGAGACTGGCCAGCTTACTTTGCAGACAGTTTCTATAATACAGGGCACAGAGCACTCCCTGAAAAGCCACACTTGCAGTGCATCAGTGCACATCCACTCCCATCTTCTCAATGCTTAGGAAAATTGAAAAACAGACATTTCTAATACACACAGAAATATGTGTGCTTTATAAACAAATACACTATCATTTTATTTTCAAAGGAGAAGTATATTAGCCATTAAAGTATAATGTGGAGACTAATTTCAACCATATAAATTACTAGGACTCTAGTATATAGTTAATAATAACACCTATGATTGAATAGTACTTAGTTAAGTTTGGATGCAACACCTTAGACAAATCATAGTAGGACAGCAGGTATAGGTAAAATAATTATGCTGGGACTAGTTCATCTTCCTGCATTTCCTGTTTCACTAAACATCATTTTACATGCAGTTCTCAAGCCAGTAAGCCATCCTTTTTCCCCTACCACATACAAAATATCATTTCTTTTGAGTTTACCATTCAAATAACTCCAAAGATAACATGGTTGTCGTTTTTTTTTTTAATTTTTATTTATTTATTATAGTCACACACAGATAGAGAGAGAGAGAGAGGTAGAGACACAGGCGGAGGGAGAAGCAGGCTCCATGCACCGGGAGCCCGACGTGGGACTCGATCCCGGGTCTCCAGGATCGCGCCCTGGGCCAAAGGCAAGCGCCAAACCACTGCGCCACCCAGGGATCCCGGTTGTTGTTTTTTTTTAACACTCCTGTCCCATACCCTAGGTCCACCCGGATTCCTAGTAATAACATCCCACTCCAACCACAATCCACTCTTCAAAGTGCAATCAGAAATTTATTTCTAAATTCATAATGTCCTTGTTCCCAGACCTTTAAGGGATCCATTGCTCATACGATAAAATATTAATATACCTTGGAAAGCATTCTATAAAGTGGAACCTATATACCCCTTTAGTTTCCCTTCTTGCTACTTTCATCTTCTACTCTAATACTTCTTTCAGATACATTATCTCACATCTAAAATTTCACAATCATCAGGGGCATAGTGTACTCAGTCCCTTAAGCCTCTGACTGTTGGTTTGGGCTCAAGTCATGATCTCAGGGTGCTGAGATACAGCCCCACATCCAGCCCCATGCTCAGCAAAGAGTCTACTTCCCTTCTCCCTCTGCCCTTCTCCATTACTCCCCCCTTCATGCACCCTGTCTCTCCAAAATAAATAAATCTTGAAAAAAAAACCCAAAACTTTGTACTCATCATTCCTCTGCCTTGGACATTCTTCCTAGCCTCTACCTCTGCCTCTGCCCCACTTGCATTTCCAAATTTTATCTAGTACTAGAATGATGTGGTTGAGCAGCACAACATCAGGCTCTGGAGTGAGACTGGTCTAGAATCAAGTATTTCTGGTCACTAACTCTATGTTCTGGAGCATGTTTTCACCCTGCATATACTTTCAGTAGTATAGACAATAATAACACCTACACTAGAGGGTTGTTTTATGGACTAATTGTTTGTCATGCAGCCGGACTCATAATAAGAAAGCAGTAATTGCTAGCTGAACACCAGTCAAGGCAACAAAAAAAATCAGACATTTCCTACTCATCATTTAGGATTTACTTGTAAGCCACTCCTAATGCATACCCCTGATTCCAAATGTGACTTGGTTACCTGTACTATAAACTCCTTTAATGCCTTATATTTTGCCTATCAAACACTTACTACACTGTACTTGAATGACTAGTTAACTCATATATATAGCCCAACAAACAGCACATCAGTTTGCTTTAATAGTTAAAAAGTGCCTGGCATAGAAGTCTTTTGAAAAGTTTTTTTTTTTTTAATTTGAATTAAGGTCAACAGCACTAACTGCAAAATTCATTTGCTTTTCATCTATACTAATAGTCTGCATATAGCATCTTCAGCTTTGATATGCTCTATTTCATAGATTATTCTTTTCACTTGAGCCTGAGATTCTCATAATGGAGATTTCATTTAAAAATAGGCAGTAGCAGTCAATAAGGCATCGGACTCTTGTTTTCACCTCAGGTGGTGATCTCAGATCAAGCCCTGATATGGGCTCTGCACTGGGCTTGGAGCCTGCTTGAGATCCTCTTTCCCTCCCTTTCTGCCCCACCCCCACCCCCTCTTATATCCTTTGCTTTCATTATCTCTCTCTTTCAAAAAATGTTTTTAAATTTTAAAAATTTTTAAAAATTAAAAAATAAACAGTAGTAGAAGGCTCAATAAACTCAATTCTACTACTTAAAGAATGGCCCAAATAAAAGAAGTGCAAATAATAGTGGTCATGTTTCAATCCTGTCATCTTCTAGATCCCAAATTTGGAATAGAAACATTTTTACTGAAAGCAAAAAAATTTCAAACTTAGTATATTTATTTGTTTTTCTGTGAAAACTATTTCTTTTTAGAGCCTTCTTTTTCTATCTATATGACTCTTAAATGTTAGTTAGCTAACTATTGTGGTTATTTTCTTATATTTCTTAATCTTTCTACCTAAACAACAGAACTTGGAGAACAAGTACAGTGTGTCTTATTTTTGTTTGATTCCTCCACAGACTTAAAACAATAATTCACTACTAAAAATAAATATGCCTACTTTCCTTTTTAACAGACTTCTTATACTTTAATTTTTAAAATATGCTATTATTTAAACATTGTGTCAACTGAAACTGCTGTAGTTTCTCTCACTTTCCATTGAGTTGGCAAGAGAAATGGAGTGTAAGGTTAAGGAAGAACCTGTTTCTGGGGTTCTTATTCCACTTATATCCTCTTCAGGGTTGGTAAATCTCCTACCTAAACACACAATGGCATTTTAAGTCAGGGTTTCCCACAGGAAGCATTATGCCTTCAAGAGAGGAAAGAAAAAATCATGATGGCATGCCAAGCAGGATGTCACTTACACTCGATTGGCCACATCGTCAAGGTTCATTTCCATTAAGCTTTGTGTCAGTTCAGAAACTTTACACATGAGGCTGTGTGTAGCAGTCTACCACTGCTGACTGCCCTGGGGCTAGCCCAGAGTCCCAATCTTGTCATTGGTTTTCCAGAATGCCTCTGTGAGAATTAGTTGCATATGCTGGCCAGCCTTACCATTTGAGACAGGACTGTGGTTTGGTTGTATTTTTATAAATCACTCTCCTACGAAACATTTACCATCTTTGACATATTTAGATAAGAAAAGATGAGAACAAGAAGAGAGTGAAAATAGTCACAGATAATGGTAGATAGATAGGTGGATAGATAGATGGATATAGATGGAATGGATGGATGACTTCTGACATTAATAATAGAAAACAAATGTGAGAAGGGTATTGCTTTCAATTTCTGTCCAGTGCTTCTAAAATGTGCTATGAAATGTGCATAAAAAAGATATTCAGACTCTGTTTTTTAGTAGTAACCATATACAACTACCTGCATCAACTTAAAACACAAGAGAAAAAAAAGTGTTTTTAACACCGATTAACACCAGAGAGAAAGTGGTAAGTGGGAGTGTGAATGTAAACTGAGGGAGTAGGGCTATGTCCTTTTATTTTTGGTTGGTGTAAATCCAAGAAGCCATATTGATTAAGAGTATAAGAAGGCTAGTTATTATTTATTAAAAATATTTTTTAAAAGCTTAATGATCTCTTCTAAACTGTTTTAATCTACTGCCAAACAAATTCATCTACGTCATTAAATGACTTTTATTAAACAGGATATTTTCACTCTATTTTATCTTCCACTCTTAGTTTCCCATCTATATGCTTCAAACCACTTCATTCTTAAAGTGAATGAATTACTGGTATTTAAAATACCAGTATTAAAATGGCTTGCCATTTACATGATGCCATATGGAACTATTGAAAAGTTCCCCTCAGGCAGCCCCAGTGGCTCAGTGGTTTAGTGTTGCCTTCTGCCCGGGGCGTGATCCTGGAGACCCAGGATCGAGTCCCCCATCAGGCTCCCTGCATGGAGTCTGCTTCTCTCTCTCTCTCTGTGTATCTCTAATAAATAAATGAGATCTTTAAAAAAAAAAGAAAGAAAGAAAAGTTCCCCTCATAAAAACCACCTCATTCATTTTGGTTTGCACAGTGACTAGATTTATACTATTTATGATTGATTCGTTATCATAAAAACTGATATCAATAAGTTTCATGTTATTATGAATCATAAATTTTATAAAGGACAATGCATTGATTCAATATGGGTCAATAGCATTATGTTGTTAATCTGTACAGTTAAGAGGACAAATGATGACATAACACCAACAAGTTTTGATAGAGACTGAAAGAGAACAAGAAGGTTATGCATATATTTGCATATCTTAACTAAGTTTCATTTTCTTTCTTCTTCTACCCTTTGAAATTTTGTGTAGATTGTATTGGCAAACTGCAATTTTGTCCCTAGTTTGCACAATATCAAGACAGATTCATACCAGCAAAGAAACAAATAATACCCCAAACTAAATGTAATAATTGTTGAGATTTTGGACACCTCATTGGGGAAGAGGGTAAATGCTTATGAAACATATGAAAGATCAGGGATCTGTTTGCACTATGATATGTATGAGTACTTTACTATGTGTTACTTTATAAATTGGATGAAAAAACAAAGACTATTTGGATGGTGACTATTGGAAATTGCTCAGAGTACAAACAGCCTTCCTTTATTATGGAAAAGTCAATATAGATGAGATCCATGTCACACTTCTACCTAAACAACAGAAAAGCTCAAGGGGGTACAGCTATCATAAAAGCTCAAGGGCGTACAGATATCTCTTTCCCCAGTTTCCAGGCAACTAATCTGGGGTCTGATTAGACCCAGCCAATTCTTTGAATCTTGGATTAGTTAAGGAGAGGCATTGGGTTTGTAAGAAATTATTCGTAGAGACTACTGGCAGCAAGGACAAGGTGGCATAATCTTGGTTTTGCCTTCCTTTCTCTTAGCTCCTGTCAGTTGTCTGTGACATGTTCTCCAGCTGCTAAGCCAACTCTAGGATCTATTTTATGTTGATCCAATAAATTGCATTTCCCCTTAAGTTACCTAGACACTTAGATATTCTCTGTTTGTCAGTACATACTTAACAGATACATAATTTTTTTAAAAATTCTTCTCTCTTTTCTCTATAGTTCTGTCAACATTCATTCAGGAAGAATTTAATTTTCCTTTCTAGGAATTTTTTTGGAAAAATATCAGTTGCTTTCACTGTGTTGCATTTCCTCACTGCTTTTTTATCCTCCTAGTGCTTATTCAGAGTACAGAGTGAATTTTTTTCTATAATTCCAGTAAGATACCCTACCGTACTTTCTAAAAGCTGAAGGCCAGTCCTTAGTGTACAATTTATGTGATTGCCTAATAACATGATTTTAATGGTGCTCCAACCTGCCATCAATTCCTTCATTTCATATCTATTTCTTTGAATCAAGTTATCATGTGACGTTTTTAAAAACCTCAGAAAATGTAAATCTTCATAGAAAAAGCTATAAGTGAATGAGTAATAAAGTTCATGTTATCCTGGTTCAATTAACTAGAAAAAAGGGGAATCATTTTTAGAAATCAGCAGACATAACTAAAAGTAAATAAATAAGCAAAGATTTGGATCATAAGAATATTCAGTGATTCAGTGATTTTTTTTTTATAACTCACCGCATTTTCACAGATGGCTGGAAGAAAAGGAAGATTTATCTAAGTTTTGCTGCATGAAGAGGAAAATCACTAGAGGGATTGTTGAGCACCTAGTGGTAGAGTGTAAAAGCACTCGAAAATAGTTGGAGTAATGGAGGATGCAAGACACTAAGTACAGTACCTTGTAAAGAATGGCTTGTTCTAGGCATGACAACATAGGTTTATATTCGCATACTTGCACATCCTGGTCAATTTTTTTTTTGAGGGAGTCTTAAGTAGGAATATGCAATTATATCTGCAAGGGCTCTTTTGGGCTACTTTCTTAATCTATAGGGTTTGGTAGTTAACCTAATTTTTACATTACTGAGGGCGAGGTTAGAAATTATTATGACATTCTGATGGTCTTATCTTTTAAATAGACCTACATGGAAATGAACTTGCATTGCTTCTTATCATATAATGCATCATCTTTATTTTTCCCCTACATGATAGGTAGCTTTTTTTTTTAAATTTCTTTGGCCTAGTAATGGTAGATATAGAGGATGATTATAAGTGATATACTTGGTGCCAAGGAGTATGAGTCCATTTAGAAAATTATTAGTATGAATCCTATGTGCCAATAAGATGCGTGTGCGTGCACACACACACACACACATAACAAAGTAACATAACTGTATGAGATTCCTTGACATACATCAGTCTCTCTATTCTCTACACTTGTCCTAGGAAACCAAGAAGTTACTGCTGCTTTAAATAAGGAGGATAGTTTCTACCAGAGGCTACAAAATTGATAAAAAAAAAATTTCAAACTACAAAATATATTTTCAATTACTTTGATTTGTCATTCAGTCTAAAACACACTGTTTCTATTAGTATTTTGAAGGGTGATAATTTGAGTTTTGCTTAAAAAATGAAACACAGAATACAAGGTATTATTTTATGTTCCGTGAAAACAAATAATTCTAGTATACACTCCTCCAGGGTACAAAACCCTATGTGTGATTGTGTATAATTGAAAAAACAAAAATAAAGAAAACAAACAAAATTGTTAGTTCAGTTTCAGCATATGTTGACATTAACAAAACTATTTTTGTTATATTATTAAATTATTTAAAAATCTGATGGAAAAAGTCCTTGTATTTTCATTGCACTAACAATTTTGTGAAACATCTTGTCTGCCAAATTTTCTAATGTCTTATTGTCTAGCTGAAATAGGGTCCACACAGTGTTCTAGTTCAGAGAACATATTGCTGGTGTCGCATATTTGTGCTACTGTAAATACAATGCTGAGCACAGTGTCCTTGACCAATGGAGAACTTACTTTATTTCACCCAGTTCCTATTGTCACCTTCCCAGACCACTAAGATTGCCTTAAAATCCTTTAAGCAGTTTCTCATCATCTGGTCTGTTACCTTCAAAGTACCTATCACAATCTATAATTCTGATGCTTGCTTTTTTTTGCTTAATAATTTGTCATCCTCAGAAATGTAAACTTCTGGAGAAAAAAAATGTCTCCTCTGTTTGTTCAATGCTGTAGTGTCAGTATTTGACACATAGTGAGTACTCAATAAATATTTGCAGGAATTAGTACTGTCAGCCTGTTTTCCTCAGCTCTCCCTAGGATGAAGCACAGAGGTACTTTTCCTTTAAGCTCAAATCCAGTTTTTGAGTCTAGTCAGTGTTTACACTGCTAATGTTTTTCTCAACACTGACTTGTCTGAAATTAGTCTTCCTATCAATAAGCTCTATATCCAAGAGGTATACGGTTAGTGAGCTTCCATTGGTCGACAGTTCCCTTCTCTCATTCAGTGGTCCTACCTTCCTCTGGTAGTCTGTATGCTTCCTGCCTTATAGTTTTTCAAATTCCTTGTTAGAACTGGAACCTGGTTCTGTCTCATAGGTCACTTTCTAGGGGCTTAAAACTATGACTGGCCTTTGGAATTCCATCTCTTTGGAGTCTGGTTCTTGTCTTCATTCAGAAGAAAATTTGCAAATCAAATTTAACTGTTTTCCTGGACTTCCATCCACAAATTAATTAATTAATTAGGGACTTTAACAGTTCCCTATAAGAAATATTTTCTGTACTATAGGATGTTTGAAGAATAAAACAGATTATTAGGCAGATGAAAAAAAACTATCTTTGGTGATCATTAAGTGTATATCTCCTTTCCATTTTGAACAATTTTAAGTATGTACTTCCCAGATAATTAGGAGTGAAATCAAGTCATTCTAATAGCCTATCTATGATTCCGTACACCAATGATGTAGATTTAGTGTCTCTAGAATAATGATGAGTACTCATTTGGCTTTCATTTTAGACGCCATGCTAGTCTCACAAGAGAACGTGTGGCTTTTTATCAAAAAAATTATGGAAGTTTTTCTAATAGTGGTGAGAAGTTTCTCCCCTCACTCATATCTTCCCAATGTAAATCCCATCAGATGTGATTTTCTTTATAAGACAATTATATTTATTGGTACCAGAAAGCAGAAGTCTTGTCCCCTGTTTCTTATATCTCAAAACCTGTTACTACTTACACTCAGAAGCTCTGCTCCTAGCTATGCAATTACTGATTGAATGATTCTGAGTATTAATATCAACTCTCTAAATTTGTATAATTCCATCTACCTCTCCCTCTTGGTTAGGTGGTAGGAATAAGTGTCCAGGAAAGGCAAAGGGGTGGTTTACTTATGGCCATTCCTTGCTTCCCTAATTACAGCAGGTCTTAAAAATCATGGCCCTTTTACCAATGGGTCTCAGAAGTATTTTGAGTATATCCATCAAGGTAGCTGTTCCCCATCAACTGGAATTCTATTATAGGAGTAAAATTACTAATACATGCCTAAAAGATTCTACATTGTAGCTCACCCTAGACCTTTGTCATCTAGACTTCCTTAAAAGGGAATGTGCCCAACATGAAAGAAAGGCATCCACTGATATATTTCTGTGTTTTACTCTACCTATATTATATTAAGGTAACAAACCAAAGCACAGAAGAAAAGATTATTTATCTGAAGCACTATATAGTGTTTAATTACTCAGGCTAATTGCTTTATAAATTCCTCTCATAGTGTTTTCATTACAAGACTGTAGCTGAGATCTGCAGAGTATAGCCTAGGTATCCTTTATTTTCCAGCAAAAATGGGCATAAACTCATAAAGGAGCTATAAGTGGAATCAAATCCTCTGAAATAAGAATTACTAAGATTGACACATACCTTCTAAAACTGGTCCTTCCATGTGTAGTGAAGTTCAGTTGCAAGACTCAATTTATCAGAGTTGAGTAAACACAACATATGATACAGTGAACATTCATCGAGAAACAGTATATGCTAACCATAAAAAATATATGTGATTGTTGTATTCATCTAACACACATTTACTAACTCCCTATTATCTTGTAGCAATGGTAACATGTGATTGTAACATGACTATGAATTATATATTTCCTCAAAAAATAGATAAGACAATGAGAATTTGAATTTATGTGTATATTTACAAACATACAAAGACACAGACACATAAACTAAAGGTCCAGAATTCTACAGATAGAAGGGACTTACAGAGTCCTGTCTTTCCTATGAAACTAAAGAAGCTAGAATGATCTGGCCTATGGTCACACATCTTGGAAGAGCAAGGCAATCTCCCACATCGCCAGCTCTCTGCTCCTGAATTTCTGCATCAGAATTTCCCTAATCTAGATTTAATTTCAAAAACAATTTTGAGAATCCATTATTTGCTTAGCATTGAACTGTGTTCAAATATTTACAACCTGAACTTGTTTGTGTATATACACAAATGTGGGTTTATAATATATATATATACACACATATATGTACAAATATAATTTATATATAATAATATATAAATTATTTCTAATTCACAGATAAAAAATGCAATGCTTATCACTTTTTTTGCTAATTACTTTTTAAATTAAACTAGACTAGCTTAGTGTGTCTGATCTGTGCGTGATATTAGGGATACAAAGATGAATATAATCTCTGCCAACAAAGAGCAAAAATGTTATGGAAGAGATACATAAAAGTAAAACTGAAGGGGTGCCTCTGTGGCCCAGTCAGTTAAGCATCTGCCTCAGCTCAGGTAGTGATCACGGGGTCCTGGAATCAAGCTCCATGTTAGGCTCCCTGCTCAGTGGGGAGTCTGCCTCTCCCTCCCCATCTGCCCCTACCCTGGTTCATGTTCTCTCTCTGTGTCTCTGCCTCTGTCTGTCTCTCACTCCATCTGTCTAATAAGTAAACAAAATCTTTTTTTTTAAAGTAAAACTGAAATATTTGATAAGTGCATGGTGCCAGTACATACAAGATATGGAGGTAATAACTCAATTTGGCCTAAATGATCATTGAAGTCAGGAAGAGAATAATTCCTGAGTTCAATTTTATAAAGTAATCTAAATTCAGAGTGATTGAGATGGATGTATGTCTAAAATGACTTAAGTGAATAGATGTGGTGCCACAAATAATACAAAGAACACAGGAGAAGGAGAGATTTGAAGCTGGTAAAGCAGGGCTGGAGAAATTTTTTGAGATAATTATGGCTTAATTTGTGGGTATACTGGGGTTGAGGTGCTTATGAAATATCAAATTGGGTGTATTCATTGGAGAGTTGGATAAAGAAGATTGATTTAAAATAATAGATCTGAATTGGAGATAGAATACAGGAAATTGAATTATATGAAGGAATCTTCCCATAGACATATTTAGAAAGAGACAAAATTAAATTTAAATCCAGGAGATCTGGTCTCAAGTTCAGGATCTACCCAAAGAAGAGCTAAGTAATATTACTAGCTATTCATTACCTACTATTCCATTCTAAATCAGAATCTGAAATAGTCAAAAATCCTATTTTAAAGTATGCATATGTATATGGGTATGTGGGTTATAAGATGTGTGTGTGTCTGTGTGTGTGTATGTGTAAGTAAATGTATTTATTTCTAATTCTCTGTATTCAAAGGAATTCCTGTTCAATACTATAGAAGACTGCATTGCATGAAGGCTTACCTGAAGGTGCTTAAGGAGAAGTATTGTCCCATTTTAGAGAAAAGAATATATTGGGAAAGAAGTCCATATAAGAGATTTCTGAATCAATGGATTGAATCATAACATAAGTCTCAGCTGTCAAATTTTCTTGAAAATTTTTCAACAAGATTATTCTTGAACATTTTCCAGTAATAGGAGAAACATACTTTCTACTTCATCCTTGGAGAGTTCTTACCACTATCTATTTGTTCCTTCACTCATTTATTTTTTTCATTTATTTGACATACTTTTATCGAATATCTACTGCATGTCAGGCTCTATGCTAGGTGTTAGAAATGCAGTACTCCACAAGTCAGATATGATTTCTGCCTTTATAGCTTTCAGCCTTTGAGGGATACATTATAATATACATATATATATAATATATAAATATTTTTATATATTATATATAATTTATCAGTGCTTGGTATTATTTACTAAATACAATGACTGAAAACTACATAAATATGTATTATTTTTAATTTATGCATTATTTTATTTTATTATAGAATAACTTTAAGTAACTAAATATTTAAATAGATATAATTAATCCAATGATAAGCTAGTATGTTCCTTCTCACTCCCCATAAATACCTGTTAAAATAATTCTGTTTCCCAGAGAAAGCAGAATAGTGCTGACTTGCAGAAGATACACTTTATAACTATATAGATTTGCTGTCAGCAAATGAAGAAACAAAACAAAACAAAAAAAAATCTACTGGAATGGAACACATTCTCAATAACACACAAGAGAATATTGATTCTGTAAAACAAAATCAGGCTAATACAAGGAAGGAAGAATCTAAGATGAGGAAAGACTATCCGGCAATTTTTTTTAATGTTTAACTTAAAAATTGATATTGATTTGGCTATTAGATTCATCTGGAATGTGTTTTATTATGAAATGTATGGTATAAGGAGAGAATATAACTCAACTTTTGTGTTGCACTTGAAGATACATTGCTCATATCTCACTTCGAGGAAGGATGTATTACCCTTGACTACTAGGGCAGACTCCCTCCAGCTCTCAACTCTTTCAGGGTTTCCTCAGCTGCAGAGTGATGCCCTGTCCAAGGACACAATTTTCTTTTATTTGTGAAGGGGATAGGCAAATGTGGAGCATTGTATCAAGTCTGGCTATTTTGGCCACCCTGGAGCCAATTCTATAAAGGACCTTTATAGGAAATGCTCCAAACCTTCCCATGGGATTGGCTCAGGCTTTGTGGGGCTTGCATAGAAATTTGACTTCTCCTTTTGCACAATCCTGGTTTCTACTCCCCTGGTTTTTTTTTTCTCCCATAATTGCTAATTTTTTCCACTGAGCTATGATTATCTAATAATTATTGTTCACAAAATTTCCATCTCAGCATCTGCTTTGGAGAAACACATAATATTTGGTACCAGGGATGTTCACAAAAAATAAAGTGATAGGATGTAATTTTTGCAGCTAAATAACTCACCACCCATCTGTCAGTGAAGATACCATTACTGGTGATAGAATATAGAAAGTCCCTGGCTCAATGTGGTAGTCCAACCCATAAGATTCTCACTGGTGATAAGTTGGGATGGTATATCAGTGGAGGGAAATGCTCGAGTTGTTTTAAAACATTAGATACATGTCAACATGTATGTAGACGACAGGAACACTATGGTAAGCACCACTGATACTTTAGAAAAAGATGGTGGAAAATTGTGGAAAATCAATAGGTAACTGAAAAATAAATATTGAAAGCTGGAGGGCCCTCCTGGTAACTTATAAAGAGACTCTCCTCTCTTATAGCAGGAGGAGAGAAAAAAAATGAGGACAAGGACCAGGACTTAACAGAGTGATTTAGCTTTCTAAGGTTAAATGCTCAACAAAGTTCTGTTATGTCAGAGTAATGGCCCCACATGAAATACAAATGGTACTTTGACACTTAGGATAGGCACATCTGGGTGTATGACCCTGAAAGTTTTGTATACTTGGAATTATTTGAACCCTCTTTTTTTGAACCCTCTTTTTTTAAAGATTTTATTTATTTATTTTAGAGAGGGAGAAAAAAATGCAAGTCAGGGAGGAACAAAGGGAAAGAGTCTCAGGCAGACTCCCCTCTGAGGGTGGAGCCAGACACAAGGCTCAATCTCATGACCCTGAAGTCAATACCTGTGCCAAAATTAAGAGTAATCGCTCAACCAACTGAGCTACCCAGGTACCCCTTCTTTGAACCCTCTTAACCTGAAGTAGTTATCCATTCCTTTATGTTAAGAATTAATACTCCCCAGCCCTTGCTTAAAGAAAAGGCAGAGGCCTCTCTCCACAAAATAACATGTGCCTGCTCACTTAGGATCTATCCCATCTCCCCTTCTGGTCATTACACCTATAGGCGTATGTTATAAAATGACCTCGTCAAGATATTCTGGGACTGGAGGCGGCAGGATGGCGGAAGAGTAGGGTCCCCAAGTCACCTGTCCCCACCAACTTACCTGGATAACTTTTCAAATCATCCTGAAAACCTACGAATTCGGTCTGATATTTAAATAGAGAACAGCTGGAATGCTACAGTGAGAAGAGTTTGTGCTTCTATCAAGGTAGGAAGACGGGTAAAAAAAAATAAATGAATAAATAAAAAAGCATCCAAGGGGAGGGGCCCCGTGAGGAGCTGGGCTAAGGCCAGGGCGAGCGCCCCCAGGACAGGAAAGCCCCGCCCGGAGAAGCAGGAGCTGCACCAACCTTCCCCGACAGAAAGACGCTCGCAGGGAGCTGGGGCAGGATCCCAGGAGGGGCGGGGATGCCCTCAGGCTCCCTGGGACACTAACAGACACCTGCGCCCCGGGGAGAGCCCCACACCCCGCGGCCGAGCTCCCAAAAAGGCTGGAGGCTGCCCCCGGCTGGACCCGGGAGCAGCTCCGGCGGCTCCCGCGGTGGCTCCACGGCAGAGGGGGCTGCGCGGCCAGGAGCACGATTCTAGCGGCTTTTCTTAGAAAGCCCCAGAGCCAAGGGCTCTGGGGGACACAGCCCAAGATCTGGCACTCCCCTGGGACATGCAGGGGCAGGGAGGACACAGGACAACGAGGACGCTCCTGCCTCCGGGAGCCCCCAACTATGCAGATAGGCACCCCCGACCCCCCAGCATCCAGGCCCCTGCAGACTGGGAGCTGCGGGAGTTACTGCAGGAGCTGACTCCAGGGCTGGAGAGCTGGCAGAGGCCACTGTTGTTCCTCCACCTGGTGTCGCCTTGTACCTGGACTGAGCAGGGACCCCACAGGATAAACAGCTCCCACTGAGCCGTGCACCTGGCAGGGGGCTGGGCAGCTCCCTCAGATGCACACACCCAAGAATCAGCACAGCAGGCCCGGCCTGCAGAAGACCAGCTGGAAGGACAGGGGAACAGCAAGATATTGACCAAGCAGCACTGGAAAGTTCCAGGGAAAGTCGAGGGATTCACAGTATATAGAACCAGAGGATACTCCCCTTTTTTTATTGTTTTCTGTTTACCCCCCCCCCCCTTCTTTTTCTCTCTTTTTCTCCTTTTTCCAGTACAACTTGTTTTTGGCCACTCTGCACTGAGCAAAATGACCAAAAGGAAAAACTTACCACAAAAGAAAGAATCAGAAACAGTCCTCTCTCCCACAGAGTTACAAAATTTGGATTACACTTCAATGTCAGAAAGCCAATTCAGAAGCACAATTATAAAGCTACTGGTGGCTTTAGAAAAAAGCATAAAGGATTCAAGAGACTTCATGATTACAGAATTTAGATCTAATCAGGCTAAAAATAAAAATCAATTAAATGAGATGCAATCCAAACTGGACGTCCTAACAATGAGGGTTAAGGAGGTAGAAGAAAGAGTGAGTGACATAGAAGACAAGTTGATGGTAAGGAAGGAAATTGAGGAAAAAAAGAGAAAAACAATTAAAAGATCATGAGGATAGGTTAAGGGAAATAAATGACAGCCTCAGAAGGAAAAATCTACGTTTAATTGGGGTTCCAGAGGGCACCAAAAGGGACAGAGGTCCAGAAAGTATATTTGAACAAATCATAGCTGAAAAATTCCCTAACTTGGGAAGGGAAACAGGCATTCAGATCCAGGAGATAGAGAGATCCCCCCTAAAATCAATAAAAACCTCTCAACACCTCAGCATTTAATAGTGAAACTTGCAAATTTCAAAGATAAAGAGAAGATCCTTAAAGCAGCAAGAGACAAGAAATCTCTAAGCTTTATGAGGAGAAGTATTAGGATAACAGCAGACCTCTCCACAGAGACCTGGCAAGCCAGAAAGGGCTGGCAGGCTATATTCAGGGTCCTAAATGAGAAGAGCATGCAGCCAATAATACTTTATCCAGCAAGGCTCTCATTCAGAACAGAAGGAGAGATAAAGAGCTTCCAAGATATGCAGAAACTGAAAGAATATGTGTCCACCAAACCACCTCTGCAAGAAATATTAAGGGGGACTGTAGAAGAAAGAGGAAGTCCAAGGAAACAATCCACAAAAACAGGGACTGAGTAGGTATCATGATGACACTAAATTCATATCTTTCAATAGTAACTCTGAACATGAATGGGCTTAATGACCCCATCAAAAGGCACAGGGTTTCAGACTGGATAAAAAAGCCAGACCCTTCTATTTGCTGTCTACAAGAGACTAATTTTAGACATAAGGACACCTACAGCCTGAAAATAAAAGGTTGGAAAACCATTTACTATTCAAATGGTCCTCAAAAGAAAGCAGGGGTAGCCATCCTTATATCAGATAAATTAAAGTTTACCCGCAAGACTGTAGTAAGAGATGTAAGATGTAGTAAGAGATGTAAGAGTAAGACTGTAGTAAGAGATATATATATATACACACACACACACACACACATATATATATATGTACTTAAAGTATACATAAGTATATACTTATATATATACTATATATACTTAAAGGATCTATCCAACAAGAGGAACTAAGAATCATGAATATTTATGCCCTGAATGTGGGAGCTGCCAAGTATATCAATAAATTAATAACCAAAGTTAAGACATACTTAGATAATAATACACTTATACTTGGTGACTTGACTATAGCACTTTCTACAATCGACAGATCTTCTAAGCACAACATCTCCAAAGAAACAAAGCTTTAAATGATACACTGGACCGGATGGATTTCACAGATATTTACAGAGCTTTACATCCAAATGCAACTGAATACACATTCTTTTCAAGTGCACATGGAACTTTCTCCAAAATAGACCACATACTGGCTCACAAATCGGGGCTGAACCGATACCAAAAGACTGGGATCGTCCCCTGCATATTCTCAGACCACAATGCTTTAAAATTATAACTAAATCACAAGAAGTTTGGAAGGATTTCAAACACGTGGAGGTTAAGGACCATACTGCTAAAAGATGAAAGGATCAACCAGGAAATTAGGGAAGAATTAAAAAGATTCATGGAAACTAATGAGAATGAAAATACAACCATTCAAAATCTTTGGGATACAGCAAAAGCAGTCCTCAGGGGGAAATACATTGCAATACAAGCATCCATACAAAACTGGAAAGAACTCAAATACAAAAGCTAACCTTGCCCCTAAAGGAGATGGAGAAAGAATAGCAAATAGATCCTACACCCAGCAGAAGAAGAGAATTAATAAAGATTTGAGAGATATGAGCAGAACTCAATGAAATAGAGACCAGAAGAACTGTGGAACAGATTAACAAAACCAGGAGTTAGTTCTCTGAAAGAATTAATAAGATAGATAAGCCATTAGCTAGCCTTATTAAAAAGAAGAGAGAAAAGACTCAAATTAATAAAATCATGAATGAGAAAGGAGAGATGACCACCAATACCAAGGAAATACAAACGATTTTAAAAACTTATTATGAGCAGCTATATGCCAATCAATTAGGCAATCTAGAAGAAATGGTCACATTTCTGGAAAACCACAAACTACCAAAATTGGAACAGAAGAAATATAAAACCTGAACAGGCCAATAACCAGGGAGGAAATTGAAGCAGTCATCAAAAACCTCCCAAGACACAAAATTCCAGGGCCAGATGGCTTCCCAGGGGAATTCTATAAAACGTTTAAAGAAGAAACCACACCTATTCTACTAAAACTGTTCAGAAAGACAGAAAGAGATGGAATACTTCCAAACTCATTCTATGAGGCCACCATCACCTTAATTCCAAAACCAGACAAAGACCCCACCAAAAAGGAGAATTAAAGACCAGTATCCCTGATGAACATGGATGCAAAAATTCTCAACAAGATACTAGCCAATAGGATCCAACAATACATTAAGAAGATTATTCACCATGACCAAGTGGGATTTATCCCCGTGATGCAAGGCTGGTTCAACTCTCATAAAGCAATCAATGTGATTGATCATATCAGCAAGAGAAAAACCAAGAACCATATGATCCTCTCAATAGATGCAGAGAAAGCGTTTGACAAAATACAGCATCCATTCCTGATCAAAACTCTTCAGAGTGTAGGGATAGAGGGAACATTCCTCAGCATCTTAAAAGCCATCTACGAAAAGCTCACAGCAAATATCATTCTCGATGGGAAAACACTGGGAGCCTTACCCCTAAGATCAGGAACAAGACAGGGATGTCCACTCTCACCACTGCTATTCAACATAGTACTAGAAGTCCTAGCCTCAGCAATCAGACAACAAAAAGACTTTAAAGGCATTCAAATTGGCAAAGAAGAAGTCAAACTCTCCTTCTTCACAGATGACATGATACTCTACATAGAAAACCCAAAAGCCTCCACCCCAAGATTGCTAGAACTCATACAGCATTCAGCAGTGTGGCAGGATACAAAATCAATGCCCAGAAATCAATGGCATTTCTATACACTAACAATGAGACTGGAGAAAGAGAAATCAAGGAGTCAATCCCCTTTATAATTGCACCCAAAAGCATAAGATACCTAGGAATAAACCTAACCAAAGAGGTAAAGGATCTATACCCTAAAAACTACAGAACGCTTCTGAAAGAAATTGAGGAAGATACAAAGAGATGGAAAAATATTCCATCTTATGGATTGGAAGAATTAATATTGTGAAAATGTCAATGTTACCCAGGGCAATTTACACGTTTAATGCAATCCCTATCAAAATACCATGGACTTTCTTCAGAGAGTTGGAACATATCATCTCAAGATTTGTGTGGAATCAAAAAAGACCCCAAATAGCCAGGGGAATATTAAAACAGAAAACCATAGCTGAGGGCATCACAATGCCAGATTTCAGGTTGTACTACAAAGCTGTGGTCATCAAGACAGTGTGGTACTGGCACAAAAACAGACACTTAGATCAATGGAACAGAATAGAGAATCCAGAAGAGGACCCTCAACTTTATGGTCAACTAATATTTGACAAAGGAGGAAAGACTATCCACTGGAAAAAGGAGAGTCTCTTCAATAAATGGTGCTGGGAAATTGGACATCCACATGCAGAAGAATGAAACTAGACCATTCTCTTACACCATACACAAGATAAACTCAAAATGGGTGAAAGATCTGAATGTGAGACAAGATTCCATCAAAGTCCGAGAGAAGAACACAGGCAACACCCTTTTTGAACTTGGCCACAGAAACTTCTTGCGAGATACACCTATGAAAGCAAAGGAAACAAAAGCAAAAATGAACTATTGGGACGTAATCAAGATAAAAAGCTTCTGCACAGCAAAAGAAACAGTCAACAAAACTAAAAGACAACCTACAGAATGGGAGAAGATATTCTCAAATGACGTATCAGATAAAGGGCTAGTATCCAAGATCTATAAAGAACTTATTAAACTCAACACCAAAGAAACAAACAATCCAATCATGAAATGGGCAAAAGACATGGATAGAAATTTCACAGAGGAAAACATAGACATGGCCAACATGCACATGAGAAAATTCTCCGCATCACTGGCCATCAGGGAAATACAAATCAAAACCACAATGAGATACCACCTCACACCAGTGAGAATGGGGAAAATTAACAAGACAGGAAACAACAAATGTTGGAGAGGATGTGGAGAAAGGGGAACCCTCTTGCACTGTTGGTGGGAATGAGAACTGGTGCAGCTACTCTGGAAAACTGTGTGGAGGTTCCTCAAAGAGTTAAAAATAGACCTGCCCTATGACCCAGCAATTGCACTGCTGGGGATTTACCCCAAAGATACAGATGCAGTGAAACACCAGGACACCTGCACCCCGATGTTTCTAGCAGCAAAGTCCACAATAGCCAAACTGTGGAAGGAGCCTCGGTGCCCATTGAAAGATGAATGGATAAAGAAGCTGTGGTCTGGGATCCCTGGGTGGCACAGTGGTTTGGCGCCTGCCTTTGGCCCAGGGCGTGATCCTGGAGACCCGGGATCCTATCCCACATCGAGCTCCCGGTGCATGGAGCCTGCTTCTCCCTCTGCCTGTGTCTCTGCCTCTCTCTCTCTCTCTCTCTCTCTCTCTTTCTCTCTCTCTGTGACTATCATAAATAAATAAAAATTAAAAAAAAAGAAGCTGTGGTCTATGTATACAATGGAATATTACTCAGCCATTAGAAACAACAAATACCCACCATTTGCTTCGATGTGGATGGAACTGGAGGGTATTATGCTGAGTGAAATAAGTCAATCGGAAAAGGACATTATATGGTCTCATTCATTTGGGGAATATAGAAATTAGTGAAAGGGAATAAAAGGAAAGGAGAGAAAATGAGTGAAAATATCAGTGAAGTTGACAAAACATGAGAGAAACCTAACTCTGGGAAATGAACCAGGGGTAGTGGAAGGGGAGGTGAGCAGGGGGCTGGGGTGACTGGGTGATGGGTACTGAGGGAGGCACTTGGTGTGATGTGCACTGGGTGTTATGCTATATGTTGGTAAATTGAACTCCAATAAAAAAAAATTAAAAAAAAAGACATTCCGGGACTGATGAGACTTTAAAGGAGAAGCAAGATCTAATCACATGAGCCAACAGGAGCCAGAGGAGTAAAGTGTTTGATCAAAAAGTCTAGTACGTTAAATTAAATAGGTAAGGGCATTTTGGAAGCACATTCCATAGATGAAAGATTTAACATCCAGGCAAAGATTCAAATTAATGTTTGTAACTCACCATTAGGTGGGCTCCTTCAAGCATAAGAAAAAAGGAGTGGCCCCTGCTATGCAAAGCTGAAATGCCAGAGGGCACCTGGATGGCTCAGTCAGTTAAGCATCAAATTGTTGATTTTGGCTCACATCATGATCTCAGGATTGTGAGATCAAGCCTTGCCTCAGGCTCTCAGCTTAGCGCAACATTTGTTTAAGATTTTTCTGTTTCCCTCTGACCCTCCCCATGCTCATGCTCTATAAGTAAGTAAGTAAGTAAGTAAGTAAATAAATAAATAAATAAATAAATAAATAAATAAATAAATAAAATATTTTTAAATAAAAAGTTGAAATGCCACAATATCAAACTCTACCAACTTCTATAGTATCAATTGCAACCTCTGTGTAAGATTTTTTTTTATATGTAGTAGATTAACGTAACCTTGGATTCCTCACATGCTATTAGGTATTGATTTGATAAATGAGTGCTTTTATATTCCATTAAAGAAGGAGAAATTAGAAATATTTGTATTCATGTGAAAGGGGAATACTATATACATTTACTATTACCCCAAGAGCTGTGTTGGTTATAGTCTTGTGTCATACTGATTCTAAAAAGATCTGGTTTGTCTTTATATTTTCCATAAACAACATATTGATCCATCACATTGATTACATACTTATTGAGCTGGGTGAACAAAAAGTTGCTAGCATGTAGAGAGACAGGTGTGCTTCTGTAAGTCCCTATGAAGATTCAGGGGCTTCATGTATCAATAAAAATTTGTAAGAATCCAATGGTCATGGCCTTTGCAAAGTTAAAGACAAACAATTGAACTTTTCATATCCTACCATGATGAAGAAAACACAACCAATGTTAGACAGCCAGCTCTTAGGGGGACCTAGAGCAAAAATGGGCACTCAATCAAGGTCAGGTAAACGAGTAGCAATACTGCCATTTGGGCCATATGACACAGCAGATCCTATGATATCAAGACCCAGAAGGTCCAATAGTATTAGTTATGTGAAAATATTCAGAGGAAGAATCACAATGCAGGCCTCTGGAATGCTGAATAAAGGCTTTGTCATCTGCAGTTGGAATTAAGACATAATTTAAAAACAGCATTTAGCATGCTATTTCAGACCCTGGTGGAGATAGAGCATCTGACCAGGAGACATCAACTGAATATCCACCTGAAATATCCCCTCTTGAGCTGAGTTCTCTCAGTCCTCCCCAGTCATAAAACCAGGCAGAGTAACCAGCAATTAAAAAAGTGTTATAAGAAATCAAGAATTAGCATGTGTTATGGGCTGAACTTTGTTCTTCCAGTACCTCAGAATGTGACTACATATGGAGATGGGGCATTTAAAGAGGTAATTAGGGTAAACTGAGATTTTATGAATGAACCTTAATTCTTTTTTTTTTTTAAGAGTGGGCCCTAATTCAATATGATTGGTATCCTTCTAAGCAGAGAAGATTAGGGTCCAGACACACACGAAGGGTAGACATGTGAACTTAACTAGAGTAAGATGGCCATCTACAAGCCAAGTCAAAGAGAGGGGCCCTCAGAAGAAATCAAGCCTGCTGACATCTTGATCTTGGACTTCTAGTCTCCATAACTTTGAAAAACAAAACAAAAACTTCTCTTGTTTAAGTCACCCAGTCTGTTGTATTCTCCATGGCAGCCCTAGCAAACCAACATAGTACAAATAGAGGACACAGTTAAGCTGTACAGAGTCCAGATGCACATGTTGTCCACTACTGTTGAATAATGTCCTCCTTTAGCTCACATCTGTGTCCATATGGAGGACCCTGTACAACTTTTAATACAGGGGGAAAAAGCTGAAGATATTTTGCTATTAGAAAGAAGACTTTCACTTCTTTCCTATTAGATACTTCATTGTCATTCATGTAATTTGTGCCTCTTTGACAGTCATCTAAAATATCTGACTCATATTTAGCTACAGGGAAGCAATAGAATATGGATAAGGGTATACTCTTTGTGAATCAGATAGACCCAGGAATAGGTTCATGTCTAGACCCTGTCACTTACCACTCTGAGTTTCCATTTCTTCATTTATAGAATAGAATTAATACGAGTAATTATACTCTCAAGTGATCATAAGAAAGAAAAGAGATAGTGCATATAAATTTCTCCCAATAGTACTTGACTCTAGGACTCGGCACTTATGATCATATTGACACTATATTTGTGTACTATATACACACACGTTTCCCCTGCTGTAAATCTCAGTAAAAAACTTTACGTTTTGTGACATAAATTTTATCTGGTGAAATAACAAAATTAGGCCCATTATTCTAGCCTGTCAAGATCTTTTTGACTCTACATTCTGTCATCTAACAAGCTCGCAATTTATCCCAACTTCATGTCAAACCCAAATTTGATAAATGTGTCATCATGATCTTTAAGAGAATAAATGATTATTTAATGAGCAAGCCTATGGTCATTTATTTTTCCACCTACTGCATTTTCCAAATATGAATTGTTCAATTTTATTAGCAAAAAATCACTGTTAAGTTTTTATACCATAAAGACATTTTCAAATTTATGTTATCTTTTTGACTTTTCCTTTTCTCAGACATTCAGAGATTTCTGTATTCTTATAGACCAAGTTCCAACTTTAAATGAAGGAACATTTTAATGAACTGTGAACATTGTCTTTAGCTGTGTTCATCATTTCTCTATCCAACCTTAGCTTTTAATCTACCTTTTAAATGCCAGGTGGCAGAAATAGTCTAAGAAAAGAAAATGTAGTGAAATTAACATTTTTTTCTCATACTTAACTACCCAGGGAACTTTCCTAGTAACACATAGTTCTATGACCAAATCATTATAGAAAAATAAATAGTGACATGGGTCAAAAGAATGTCAAGTAACTTGAAAGCTATCTAAACAGCCCCTTACATCTCAAGGATTTCTGTGCACTTGGTCCCAGTCCTGTCAATCTGTAAAATTACTTATGCTTCAGTCTATGAGGTCAGAGTTATGATTTCTCACACTGTAATGCCAAATAGCCCAGAAAAGCCTGTAGCATTTACATCACAAAATGCCTCCAAAAAGAGCTGATGATTCATGGACAGCCAAGAGGAAATAAATGTGACTTGCAATGAGTAAATATTGAGATATTTTTGAGCCATTACCTATAATATATTAAAGTTTCCATTTGTTTTGTTTTGTTTTTCTTTTGTTTGTTGGTTGGTTTGTTTTTCTTTTAGAGAAAGGCATGCAGCGCCTCATTTGGATGTGTCTGGAGTCTTAGAAGTTTGACTACCCTATGTTCTCCTACAAATAAACCTTGAGAGCTTGTTTGGAGGTTCAGGCAGGAGAGCACAGCTACTCGTATACCCTTGACTGAATAATAGTCCTCCGGCACTGGGGAAGGTCATCCTCTTCGATGGAGCATGCAGCTTAAGGAAGGATACACATGAAGCAGTGAGAGAGGAAAGGTGAAAGGGGTCAGCCAGTTCAGCCAAATCAACCCTGGCGATCAATGGTATGACAGATGTCATAGCCAGGTCACCCTCACATTCAGTAAGTTTATTTGTAAGTCTGAAAAGTCTTAGGTATCCAAGCAGGTAGGCAATAGTCATATTAATAGTGTCTAAAACCTTAATAAACCTATATCTTACCTTGTTTCTGCCTTTTATGAAGCATTTAGATCACAGTGAAATTTGCTAGAAGCAGCAAAGGAATTTATCAATTACAGCATAGAAACCCAGGTGGAAAATTTCTGTTTCTGTGGGTTTTATGGTAGCAATATCAGATTTTCCTCCAGAGTTTATACGTAGGTTTGAAAAGGTTATAATTTTGTTTCCTCTTATCAGGCTTTTAACCAAAATTAGACCTATCACTAAAAAAATACACTAAAGATTTTAAATATTTACTTATTAACCAGATAAATGGATCCTGTCTGTCATTCTGGTTTATAAATTCACATATTTTATTTGATTGTTCCTTGTTTATTAACCATGATTTTTTAGAAGTAAGCTGGAAAAGCCCAAACTAAGCTTAGGAAAAAGGAAATTTCTCAGCAGAAAACTAGAATGGTTCAGAGGATCAAGGGATGATATAAAAAACCAACTAAGGAGAAAGGACATCCAATTCTGCCCAATATGATGGATGCAATCCTCTACCTGAAAGCTAACAACCAACAAAATCACACCAGATATATGAAAAAAATAATCGTTTTCAAGGCAATGGATATCAGGAATCAATCTGAGGGTAACAGTCTCTGAGAGACAGAAAGTAAATGTACTCAGCCCATTGGTTGTCCCAGATAACCCCTTCCAGGGTTTCTAAGCTTCCAGTGAGTACTTTCCTCACTAAGTTGAGGAAACTGAGAGTGTGAGGAAAACCCAAGCTATTCAAATGTATAGGACAGAGTACTGGAAAAGAGAAAGCTGCAAAGAGAGAAAATTTTAGAGACCTTTGGAGCATCTCTCTTCCATATACAGCCAAGGTACTGATTAGTACGTGTGTATAGAAAACCATTCAAGGTTGAAGGAAAATCAGCTGACACAATTAGACCAAACAATGCCTGTCACTCACACGTGACCAAAAATAGTACCTGTTTCCATCTGCTGAATGGATTCTATGTCAACCTAGTTGTTGAAATAAAACTTCTCATGAACCATGAGGTATTGAGTAGAATAATTTAGAGAAGTCCTGCCTCAATAATGAGGAATATTTAGACCTAGACTTAAATGTGTCTCTAGTTCCACCTAACAAATCTCAAAAGCAAGAACCACAAGAATCAACCTATTTCCAAATAACAAAGTCCCAAACCAAACATAGAGAGAAATACAAAGATATCCATCCCCAATATGACAAAAATCACAATATCTGGCATCCAAACAAAGGTCATGGGCTTGCAAAGAAGCAGGAAAACTTAGCCCATAGTGAAGGCAAAAATTAACCAATCAATCAAAATCAAACTAGAACTGATACAGATATTAGAATTAGTAGATAAGACTATGAAAGCATTTACTATAACTGCATTCCATCTGTTCAAAAGTTAAATAAGAATATATAAATTATATGAAAGATGTAAATTACTATATCTTTGATGAAAAATACACGGATTAGGATTGATGGCAAATTAGACAAAGTAGGAGAAAAGATTAGGGAAATTAAAGACACAGCAATATCAATTATCCAAAATGAAACACAGAGAGGACAAAAGGAGTAAAAAAAAAAAAAGAAGAAGAGAGGATCAGTGAACTATAGAGCAACATCGAACAACCAAATAAATATGTAACTAGATTCCTTGAAGGAGAGGGAGGAAAGGGCAAAAGAATAAATAACTTCCGAATTTTTCAAATCCGATGAGAATTACAAATCCAGAAATCTAAGATGTTCAATGCACCCCCCACACAAGAAATACAAAGAAGTTATTTCCACCTTTTGGCTACTGAGAATACTACTGCTATGAATATGCATATACATGTACTTAGTTGATATACTATTTTTATGTGAATACAAGTTCATTGGGTAGAAATAGCCCAAATGTCCATCAATGGATGAATAGATAAATGAATCTGGTATGTACATGCAATGGAATATTATTAACTCATAAAAAGGAATAAAATATGAATCTTTGAAATATTATGCTTAGTGGAAGAAGCTAGACAAAAAGGACAAATATTGTATTATTTCACTCATATAAAGTATCTGGGATAGGTAAACTCATAGGGACGGAAAGTAGATTAGGGATTGCCAGAGGCTTGGAAAGTGCAGAGTAGGGATTTACTGCTTAATGGATAAGGGATGTACATTGGAAAGATGGAAATATTTTGGAACTATATAGAGGTGGTGGTTATGCATTGCAAATGTACTAAATGCCACTCAATTGTTCACTTCAAAATAATTTCATATGAATTTCACTTCAGTGCACTCTTTCAAATGAAGGCAAGATTAACATTTAAAAATGAAGATATACAAAGCTCCAAGAATGTATCACTAGAAAGTACTCACCACAAAATATATTAAAGGAAGTTATTCAAGCAAAAAGAAAATTATAGTAGGTAGAAATATGGATCTATAAGAAGGAAAACTGAGCACCAGATGTGGAAGTCCTACAATGGCAAATTATATATAATTTGAGAGAGAGAAAAAGATTTATTTATTTATTCATGAGAGACAGAGAGAAAGGCAGAGACATAGGCAGAGGGATATGCAGTCTCCCTATGGAAATCCTGATGTGGAACTCGATCCAACGCTCCCGTATCACGCCCTGAGCTGAAGGCAGACGCTCAATTGCTGAGCCACCCAGGCATCCCCAAGGGTAAATATATAAAATGCTTCTTATTGTAAATGCAAAGAGGTACAGAGATAGAGCTGGTATCAAGGAGAACTCCCACCAGGCACTCAAATGTCCCCTGACATGTGTCTCCAATCTGCTTCAGTCAGTATGTTAGCTCTACCTTTCACCACTCATAAAATAATTCTCATGAGCAAGCATCTATTGTGTCCTATGAGTGGCATATAATACAGATTAGCTAATGATATCTCATTTATTGAGTAAGATAAGGAAATTAAGTATTCTATAGAAATGTGTTTTCTAGAAAATGGAAATTTAGGCACTCATCATTTTAAAATTTTAATCATTATGCATAAAAATCTCTTAGCTGTATTTTTACTTTTTTATTGGTGTTCCAAAATCAAAACAATATATGCAATAAAAGCAGCTCAGGATGATCATTATGAATACATTATTGAAGAACCTAAACACTATTTTTAAAAGATTTTATTTATTTATTCATGAAAGACACACAGAGAGAGAGAGAGAGACAGAAAGAGAGAGAGAGGTAGAGACACAAGCAGAGGGAGAAGCAGGCTCCCCACAAGGAGCCCAATGCGGGACTTGATCCCAAATCCCAGGATCAGGACCTGAGCCAAAGGCAGACGCTCAACCACTAAGCCATTCAGGTTTCCCAAGCCTAAGGACTATTAAAGTTTAAAGAATTATTTTCCCCTATTCTAAATGGTCCCAATCTGAATTGTTTTAGGTTCTGTCTTTATTTTATCTTTTTCTCTGAGCCATGATATTAGGCTCCCATGCATTCCTATTTGCTCATCTCTATGTTCACATCTAAATCATATACTCTTCTCATCCAATCACATATTGGCTGCTTTGAAGACTCTACTGCAAAAGATTACTTCTTTGGAGTATGAAATCATAGTAAAGCTTTGGCCTTAAATAAAAGAAAAGGTAAAGATAGAGACCTAAAAACTCTTCACCTATCTCAAAAATTTCTTCCTACTAGATGGAAATTGACCTATTTTGATTGATTTAGTGTCCAAGAATTGGTTTATTACGGCATAATACAGTTGGCATTTGAGTTGAACATAGCTATATTTTATTGTGAGAGTCACCTAATTCTTCCCTGAGTTGATTTCCTTTTCTTCTCATTCTCTAACATGTTTTTCCCCCTCATTAAATATAATGCTATTCAGAGGATTACAGCACAATGTGAATATGATACATAGTGTAGATATAGGGGTATCCATTCGAACTTATTTACTCATTCCTCTTTTGAGTAAAAACATATCATATGGGTGGCTCAGAGGCTGAGCGTCTGCCTTCAACTCAGGGCATGATCCCAGGGTCCCTGATTGAGTCCGCATTAGGCTCCCTGCGAGAAGTCTGCTTCTCCCTCTGCCTAGGTCTCTGCCATTCTCTCTCTGTCTCTCATGAATAAATTAATAAAATCTTTAAATATATATACATATATATGTATATATATATATATATAAATCATATGAAAAGCACAAATCATTTTACCTACTACTCATGTACAGAATGATAGCAGCAATATGTCTCTATACTGCCCTGGAGGTGAAATAGTAATATATCTAAGAAGTGAAATATTATTTATCTTCTTTCAAATATGTATGTTAATAAAATATTTAACATACATGAAAGAGACTCATGAAATGAACATGGTGTATCAGCCAGGTTTCAGTCAGGAGAGCAGATTAACTATGAGTTTATAAGATAAATCACTGATAATAGGAATTAGACCTCACATAATTTTGGGAGAAGCTGGCACCTAATTTTTAGAATGGGGTTTGGAAAAGGAGAAACTCTGAAGCTAGAGTTCATGGAGAAATCCTCAAGTTTTCTCTGTGAATCTAATTCCTCTGTGGTAGTAACTGGTGGTAGGCTGGGGACCCAGTTGGTAAGCAAAGCCCAAAGGCAGACAGAAAAGTTGGATGTAAAATGAATGAGGGCAACAGCAAACTGGAACCTGCAGTGTTTCTCTGCGTGTATATATCATTGCATCTGAACATACAAAGACTTTCAGAGTGTGAAAGACACTACTTCAATTTAGAACACATGTTCCTCTTTTGGCCAATGGTAACACAGGACCATAAAGGAAAGAGATTCTGAAAAACAGTTCTCAGCTTAACCAAATGGACACAGCTCTAACCAACACACATGACATACTTATAAGGCTGATAGATGATCTTGTTGTATGAGAGGATGTTTTACTGGTTTCATAAGCCAAGATGATCATTTGCAAATACTCTGGTGTTACAGGAGACAAATATCAATATTTAATTTGGTAGAGAATTGGATTTTCACTAGACCAGCAAAACCAAAAACAAACAAATGAACAAACAAAAGCCAGCATGGAAATATTAGGTTCTACTCCTCTTCAGTGTCTCAGAGACTTGATTTAAATTTTCTATGACTTACAAGACTAGAACAATCTAAAATCGCTCTTCTATTTTTTGAGCACTCCTGTTCAAAGTATTGTATAAATAGACAATCTCAGGTTCTAATTTCTGTAATTAATATGACATAAGCTTCCAGAAATTGAGACAAAGGAGGCCTCATTTCATCACATCCTTCAAGTTGATGGAAGATTCAGTCATCCCCAAAGTTATACATCCTAAAATATACCAATTATCACATGCCAAAATCTTCCTTTAAGTAGTTTATTTTTCTAATATAGTGCACTTGGATTTCCCTGAGTATGTTCTTATACTGCTTATGATAAAGGTGAGGTGGTTGGGATCTACTTTTCCAAAGGGAGCCATTGTAAACAATAATGAAAACACCTGAAACATCTGCAGTTCAGGAGACTAGACTATATGGACAACAGAGAGACAAGATCAGAAAAAGAGAAGTGCGTGTGTAGGATGACATTGATCACTGATCCTGGTTCCTGTTGAGTTCACACTTGGAATTAAATTCAATGTTGGTGATTTAGGAAAAGGTAACATATTTATAAGAGGGAATCTTGAAGTTCCACCTGAGATTCAAATATATATTGTTTGGCAATTCCTCTTTTCGACTTCTACTTCCCATCCTTCCAAATAATTTCTTTCTGTGCTCTGGCCTCTAAACTTCTTTACTGGAATTTTTAAGACAACATATTCTTTTTTATTTTTTTTTACTTTATTTAAATTCAATTTGCCAACATATGGTATAACACCCATCTCATCTCATCGTGTACCCTCCTTAATGCCCATCATCCAGTTTTCCTATCACCCCACCCACATCTTCTTTATCCATTCTTCTGTTGAAGGACTTTGTGACTCTTTCCAAAGTTTGGCTATTGTGGACATTGCTGTCATGGACATCAGGATGCAGGTGCCCCTTTGTTTCACTATATCTGTATCTTTGGGGTAAATATCCAATAGTGCAACTGCTGGTCATTGGGTAGCTCTACTTTTAACTTCTTGCAGGACCTCCATATTGTTTTCCAGAGTGGCTGTACCAGCTTGCATTCCTGCCCATAGTGCAAGAGGGTTCCCCTTTCTCCACATCCTCACCAACATTTGTTTCCTTTCTTGTTAAGTTTAGCCATTCTCACTAGTGTAAGGTCATATCTCATGATGGTTTTGATTTGTATTTCCCTGATGACAAGTGACATGGAACATTTTTTCATGTGCTTGTTGGCCATGTGTATGTCCTCTTTGGAGAAAGGTCTATTCATTTCTCCTGCCCATTTCTTGACTGGATTGTTTGTTTTGTGGATGTTGAGTTTTATAAGTTCTTTATAGATCTTGGATACTAGCCCTTTATCTGAGGTGTCATTTGCAAATATCTTCTCGCATTCTGTAGATTGCCTTTAGTGTTGTTGACTGTTTCCTTTACTGTGCAGAAGCTTTTTATCTTTACTAAGTTCCAATAGTTCATTATTGCTTTTGTTTCTTTTATCTTTAAAGACATGTCTTGCAAGAAGTTTCTGCAGCTGAGGTCAAAAGGTTGCTGCCTGTGTTCTCCTCTAGGATTTTGATGGATTCCTGTCTCATCTTGTGGTCCTTCATCCATTCTGAGTTGATCTTTATGTATGGTATAAGAGAATGACCTAGTTTCATTCTTCTGCATGTGCTGTCACTGATTTTCAAAGGATTAGAATGGATGCACTCTTTCTCCAAAGTTGGCTGGTGGTATCTCTAGTCTTGATGTTTTCTGAAGCTCCCTGTAAAACTGAGATTTAGAGACACTTGTTGTACCAACCTCTAGAGTTCTTTCACCACTGTTTTGGTTTCCCTCTGTTCTCAAAAGTCGCTCCTCTTCCATTAGGTTCTCTCACTAGAACACTATCAACCATCTTTGCTTCTTTTTTGTCTAAAAATAAAGGTAATTCCTTAATTAAAGATTGAGCCTAGCCTGACTTATTTTTAGCTATGACACTTTTCTCTAAAGCTTTCGGGAGCTGGGTTTTTAAAAATTTTTTCCCTAATAAGTCTTAGCAAATTTAACCTCTGTGGCTCTGAATTCATCCACTTTTTAAAAATTCTGTTGAAATATTCTCATAAATCTGCCACATTTAGAGAGGCTTTGTCTTCCCAGGGCTCATAGATGACTTGTAAGAACAGTCCCACAGGCTTTGCATTAACCATTTATATAAATATGCCTTTTCAGAATCTCATTGGTATGCTTTAGTGCATGGAATTCCTATGGAACTGGCACGGCATTCTACAAATTATTTCTCCATTTTTAGGGCCACATGGTTGTCATCAGAGGTTGAATAGTCATATGAATATAGAAGTTTATATGTGAATTGCCTGGCCAAGCATACACGTTCCTAGAGGGCTCAGCAGCACCCTTGCCTTAGGGCAGGGGAGATAATTTCATACTAAATATTTTGTTACATCAGTTAGTTTACTTCTTTTTTTTTTGAAGATGCTTTGAAAATTCTGTACTCGGGGTAGAGGAATTAAATACCACTTTCTAAGCTGGAGGTATCACAATTCCAAGTTATACTATAAAGCCGTAGTATTCAAAACAGTACACCACTGGAGCAAAAATACACTCATAGATCAGTGGAACAGGATAGAAAGCTCAGAAACAAACCCACAATTTTATGGTCAATTAATCTTCAACAAAAGAAGGGAGAATATGCAGTTGGAGAAAGAGTCTTTTCAGTAAATGGTGTTGGAAAAACAGGGCAGCAACTTGCCAAAGAATAAAACTGCCTCCCACTTTTTCTATACCCTACACAAAAATAAACTCAAAATGGATTAAGGATCTAAACTATTAGGCCTTGAAGAAGCCTATCAGAGGATATTGCAATATCACCTGAGTTCACTGCTTCTGTCTAGCCCTGACAGTTCCTTCTCTGAATACATATCTGTTGACAGGGCAAAATTTCCTTTTTTTTCCCCCTAGCTTTATTGAGATATAATTGACATATAGCGTCTCATAAGTTTAAAGTGTACAATGTGATGATTTGACATAGGTATGTATTGTGAAATGTTTGCCACAATAAAGTTAGTTAACACATCCTTCACCTTGCAAAATTACCTATTTGTTGTTGTTATGGTGATAACATTAAAGCTTAGAGTTGGGCAACCTTCAAGTATATAATGCAGTATTATTAGTTATTATCATTATCTTTATTTCATTTACTCTGTACAGCATCCCTGTGAGATGTTATCACCATTTGTGGCTATGGAAAGTAAGAGGTTGTTCAAGTGACCTGCAGGGACTACACATTTAGCTTGTGGGTTGAGATGGGATTCATCCAGACCTCTATTTGATTCCAAAATCCATCATCTTCTTACTATAACTGGTAGATTTAAGATCTCTGCATGACTATGGTTATCAGATAAAATACAGAATGCCCAATTGAATGTGAATTTCAGATAAATAATGAATTTTTCAGAATAAGTATACCCTACTAATTTTGAAAAGTGTAAGTACACTTCAGTATTAAGTATAGCCACCATGCCGTACATTAGATCACTGGAACTTATTCACCTTAAAACTTAGTTTTTACCCTTTGACCAACATCTCATTTCCCACACTCCTTAGCCCCTGGCAACAACTGTTCTACCCTCTGTTTCTATGAGTTCAGCTTTTTTAGATTCTGCATATAAATGAGATCATAAAGTATTTGCCTTTCTCTAACTTATTTCACTTAGCATAATTCCCTTAAAGTCCATCCAGATTATTGCAAATTGAAGGATTTCCTTCTTTTTATGGACAAATAGTATTCCATTGTGTGTGTGTGTGTGTGTGTGTGTATGTGTGTGTATCACATTTTCTTTACCTATTCATTGATCAGTGGACAGTTACATTGTACCCATATCTTAGCTATTGTGAATGCTGCAATAAACATGAAACTGCAGATATCTTTTCAATATGGCAATTTTGTCTTCCTCGGAAATATACTCAGAAATAAGACTGCTAGTCATTTGGTAGAAATCTTTTTAATTTCTTGAGGAACCTCCATACTGTTCTCCACAGTGGTTGTACCAATTTACATTCTCACCAGTAGTGCACCAAGGTTCCCTTTTCTACATACCCTTGCCAGAATTTGTTCTCTTGCCTTTTTGATAACAGCCATTCTATCAGGTGTGAAGTGATAGCTCATTGTGGTTTTTATTTGCATTTCCCCGATGATTAGTGAGATTATGTCCTTGTTGGCTGCAATGTTTTGTCCTTGTGTCTCAGCTATTGTTCCAAAATCAACTTCCTCAAGTTCTAGAGTCACTAAAGGTTTAGCAATACTACTGTGTAGTGTACCAGGATTCAATTTATAAATCTATATACTTCTATTATCTCACAAATGAAACTATTAAATTCTAGGCCTCGTGAAACTTTCTTTTTTCTTTTTCTTTCTTTCTTTCTTTCTTTCTTTCTTTCTTTCTTTCTTCTCTTTCTTTCTTTCTTCTTTCTTTCTTTCTTTCTTTCTTTCTTTCTTTCTCTCTCTCTCTTTCTTTCTTTCTTTCTCTCTCTCTCTTTCTTTCTTTCTTTCTTCTTTTTTTCTTTCTTTTTTAAAGATTTTATTCATTCATTCATGAGAGACATAGAGAGAGAGAGAGACAGAGACATAGGCAGAGGGAGAAGCAGGCTCCCTGTAGAGAACCTGATTTGGAACTCGATCCTAGGACCCTGGGATCACAACCTGAGCTGAAGGCAGATGCTCAACCACTGAGCTACCCAGGTGTCCCACCTTATGAGACTTTCTTGCAGTCATATTAAAATGAGTACCAAAATGATCACTTCTGCCTATTTATATGTCTGATATCAATTGGTAAGACTGTTTTGCAGGTTGTCTCAGTTTGCTGGATTAATAATACCTTCCTTTGCCAAGAGGCAACGCCACTCTTTGCATTTTCTGTCATTTCTCTAAATATTCATCCCCAGGGATGGGTTGAATGTATCATATATAAGGATAGCAGTAACTGAGACTTTGTTCTGTCCATTTCCTTGTCTGTTACTCTTAACATTTCCCTGATACATCCTGTTGCTTTTACTACTACTCAACTCTGCTTATCCTGGACACCTGTATGACTTGCTTGTCTTCTTTGAAAGCTGATGTCTGTAGCCGATTGACATAGGTTTATACCACTACTGATTATTTCTTATAGTTCTGGGGCTGCTAATTCTTTATCATATATCCTATAAATGATGATCACCCACCTGTGTTTGACCTCTAACTACTCTAGGACTCTTTCCATTGCCAGAATCTGCTTGCTTTTGTCCAATTCTCTCTCTTTCTGGCTAGTACTCAAAAGCCTTTCTTTTTGTTTGCCAAAATATTTTCTAGGATTTGTTACAATGCTGTTGCTTAGACCCTTATTAAAGTTTTCACATTTTCCCCTAGATCTCTCCTTTCTTGGATGCATAGAAGCCAGGAAGGATGATATTAAGTCAATAGATAGTCTAATATAACTTTAATGTGTATCTAGAATGTGGCTGTCTCTGTCAGTTAGGCTCTTTTACTGCATCAGTCCACCATTGCTAAGAAGATTCCTTACTCATTTAGGAATAGGTTGTATCTCCTTAATATTTGACTTCTAAGCCTCCAGATACCTCACTTCCCAATCACTTACTGTGTCAAATATGTCTGCATCTGTCTCAAGGACAAATACAGTAAGGTGGTATAATTCTTTCCCAAGGAGCACCTATATATCATGTGGATTAAGAATGTGGTGTCTCCATCTATGAAGACAAGGGAAACAAAAGCAATAATGAACTGTTGGAACCCCATCAAGATAAAAAGCTTCTGCACAGCAAAGGAAACAGTAAACAACACTAAAAGGCAACCTACAGAATGCAAGAAGATAATTGCAAATGACACCTCAGATAAAGGGCTAGTAACTCTATAAAGAACTGGGATCCCTGGGTGGCGCAGAGGTTTGGCACCTGCCTTTGGCCCAGGGCGTGATCCTGGAGACCCGGGATCGAATCCCACGTCGGGCTCCCTGCATGGAGCCTGCTTCTCCCTCTGCCTGTGTCTCTGCCTCTCTCTCTCTCTCTCTCTCTCTCTCTCTGTGTGACTATCATAAATTTAAAAAAAATAATAATAAAAAAATAAAAAAAACTCTATAAAGAACTTATCAAACTCAACATCCACAAAACAAACAATCCAGTCAAGAAATGGGCAGGAGACGTGAACAGACCTTTCTCCAAAGAGGACATACACGTGGCCAACAAGCACATGAGAAAATGTTCCATGTCACTTGTCATCAGGGAAATACAAATCAAAACCACCATGAGATATCTATCACCTTACACTGGTGAAAATGGCTAAACTTAACAAGACAGGAAACAACAAAATGTTGGTGAGGATGTGGAGAAAGGGGAACCCTCTTGCACTATGGGCAGGAATGCAAGCTGGTACAGCCACTCTGGAAAACAGTATGGAGGTCCCTCAAGAATTTGAAAATAGAGCTACCCAATGACCAGCAGTTGCACTACTGGATATTTACCACAAAGATACAGATGTAGTGAAACAAAGGGGCACCTGCATCCTGATGTCCATGGCAGCAATGTCCACAATAGCCAAACTGTGGAAAACGTCACAGTGTCCTTCAACAGATGAATGGATAAAGATGTGATATATATATATATGTATATTACTCAGCCATCAGAAAAGATGTTTAGTGTTCCAGTGAGAGAACCTAATGCAAGAGGAGACACTTTTGAGAACAAGAAGTAAAATAAAATAGTGGTGAAAAACTCTAGAATTTGAAACAACAAATATCTCTAAAGGTAAACAACTTTGGAGGCTGAATTGGTGTCACAAAAGTAGAAGCATGCAAACCACCCTAAACTAGGCTCTTTATGCTATTTCTGGCACACTTGATTGATACCATCTGACCTATGGAAATAAAGTCCACGTCTCTCTAAAAAGTAACAGTGTTCCAACTAAAAGACTATATTCTCTTTCCCTGCTGGTTAGAATGGTATAGAACTTTGAAAAGGAATATAAAGTTTCCATATGAGTTGAGTAGAAGAAAGCATATCGGCTGGGCTGGAGCGAACACTTAGAGATGCTGGCATATGGAACAGGCAACACTCTCCACCCACAGAATCATATGTGTGTGTGTGTATGTAAGTTCACAGATAAATGAGCCAAGCAGACTTAAATGTTACAGAAAGCTCACAGAAAAATTGAAACACACAAAGACACTTAAATGTTAGAGAAAGTTCAAAGAGCTCCTAAGTGTCCCAGAATACTTGCATATATTATTTCAGTATCCAACAATTCTCTAATTTACATATAAGCCAAGAAGTCAATTTTTAGAAATTACTGCATTCATTCATTCCATAATTCATTAAAATCCCTGCTATGAATTATCCTTCACCTCACTTCATATGTTGAAGCTCTAACCTCCAATATGACTATATTTGGAGAAAGGGCTTTTAGGAAGTAATTTAAATTGAATGAGATGATAAAAAGCAGATTCCTAATCTGATAGTACTGGTGATCTTATAAGAATGAGAGGAGAAAACAATTCTCTCTCTCTCTCTCTCTCTCTCTCTCTCTCTCTCTCTCTCTCTCCACGTGCATGTGCTAAGGAAAGGCCATGTAAGCACATAGCAAGAGGCAGTAGTCTACAAGACAAGAAGAGAGTCCTCACCAAAACCCAACTGTGCTGGCACTGTGATCTTGGACTTCCAGCTTCCAAAAGTGTATAACAATCAATTTGTGTTGTTTAAGCCACCTAGTTTATGGCATTTCGTTTGGCAACTGAAACAGACTAAAGCAGTCCCTATGGTCAACAAGCTTACATTCTAGAAGTGAAAAGCAAGAAATCCTTCAGCAAATCACCAAATCCATGCATAATATGTCATATAGTCATAAGTTCTGCAAAGAAAAATGAAGCAGGAAGAAAAGGATGAAAGATAATAAGGAATGGGATTTTTTAAAAAATAAAATATCCACAGATACCTTTCTTAATAAGGTAAAAACTAAGTGGAGAGTGAGAGAAATTAAATGGAAAAAAAGCATGGAAGAAGTCCTGTCAACATCTGGGGAAGAACATTCCAGAAGGAAACCACAAGTGCAAAGGCTCTGAAGGGGAAGTGTGATGCAGTTTTAAGGATGGCAAGGAAGCTATTGTGGCTTAGTGTGCTTGACAAGAGGAATGGTAGCTGCTTCAGTGAAGCAGCTGGGATTGAGATAATTGAGAACCTGGCAAGCCTTAGTTAGTACTTTGAATTTCATTTGGGTGAGATGGGGAGATTTGGGAGGACTCCCTTGATCTGATGAAATTAAAATCACTCTGTAGCTGCTGTATGGAACACTGACAGTAGAGAGACAAGGACGCAGGCAGAAAGAGCAGTTAGAATACTATTATATTTGTTCAGGGAAAGAGGGTAGATGGCTTGGATCAGTATGATGGCATTGAATGGAGGTCTTAAGAAGTCTTTGGATTCTGAGAATATTTCAAGGGAAGAGTCAAGATGATTTGCTGAAAGATTAAACATGAGGTAAACCGAGACCCAGAAATAAACACATTTATCTGATTAACTGAGAGAGGAGAGGAGGTCATGGCATAACATGGGGTCACAGTGCTTTCCAGAGAACATTTAAAGTGAATAAGAAGACTATTATAGTTGGCCATTTTCTAAAAGAATTTCTGGCATTTGAACTAAATTATTCTTCCTTATACAGTGAGAAGCTTTGTTTAGTCACTTCATCCCATCCTCTCATGAAATAATAACTGAGAACTGGATATTGGAAAACATGAAAAAGCAAGAAGATTGAGTAGAAGTGCCAGAGAGAGCAAATACACCACGATCCAAGAATTGGTTGGCAACATCTCTATGTTAATAGGAATGGTTGGTTTGCATTATCAATAATTCCAGAAAGTTAGAAGGTAGTTAATAGAAGTATATGGGAAGTGGGCTTAGATAGTATCAAAATTGGGAGTCCAGATGAGACAATAAGTGGCATGGACAGAACATATGACAGGGAATATATACTGTCTAGTAGTATCTAATCGGACAGATATGCCAAGAGTGATGGAAAACAGAAGAGAATAAGTTAAGTAGGGTTGGTGAAAAACTAGAGGTACTAATGAGCTTCAAATAACTCTGATTATATCACATCAAAGACTGCTTACATCCTTACTCCTATTCTTTAAGACGTGTGGGGAAAAAAGTAATTGGTGAGAGATAAGTAACTCACAATTGGATAATGAGTGTCTCAAAATCATCAGAAGATAGCACATTGAAAAGAATTTTACACAAAATTTATAAATTGGTGGAACTTAAGGGTTTTGAGAAAAACCCGAGCATGGCTTCAAATTTTTGAAATATTTGGGAAGTGGTCCTAGAAGTTAAACTTTCTTTCAACAAGCTGATGGAGAGATTATAGCTTGTAGTGTACACTTTAATCTCATTTGGAGTGAAGAAGATAATTTACTCCTTAAGCAAGTGGCTGGATAAATAGGAAGGATAGATAAAAACTTAGAAGACTATCAGATCAGCCTATTGATAATGATATATTTGATAGTGATAATTGTAGATATGTCTATATAAGTATATAAATAATATAAGAATATAATCTATATGTATGAATGCCCATGTTTTAGGAATTAAATACATACATGAGTGTGTGTTCATGTGGATGCATATTTTGCTGCTAAGTTATATTATCCAATTTATGACAACATGCTACAGAAGACCCCAAACATCCAGAACCCTGGATGGCTCAAGCATTCTTGAGAAAGAGGAATAAAGTTGAAGGCATCGCATTTCCTGATTCCAAACTATATTATAAAGCTTTAGTAATCAGAACAGTAATCAGAACAGTAATAAAAACAGATGTAGGAAAGACAGATACTGTATGCTCTCGCTTATATGTGGAATCTAAACAAAAAAACAAACTCATACAGGCACTAAAAATAGTTGGCAATTACCAAATATGGGGGTTGGGTGAGTGAAACAAGTATAAGTGGTCAAAAGTTACAAATTTCCAGTTATAAGGTAAGTACTGGGAGTACTTTTATAACTAAAAGTACTGAGTAAATTAACTACTCTCATTTTTGTTATATGTGTTACTAGCTTTTATTTAGTAATCTTTTCACTTTAAAACTCCTAGAAGTGAAAGAACTCCCGAAAAAAAATTCTCCCTTAAAAATTTGGGGAGCTATGGAATTTAGGGGAAAAAAGAAAAGAAATAAAACGAGCGAAAATGACTGACAAATTTATTGTTCTCAAAAGGGCCATAGAAAATGGAATCCACAGTAGGTCATTAAACAATCACTCTTAGGCTTCAGAGGGGGTCTGCCAAGGGCTCTGTCTGCAGAAGAATAAGAACGTAGACATTTCAGCCTGCTCTTCAGGATTGTGGCCTCATTAGCCAAATTCACTGAACAGGACTTTGAAAACCTTTCCCAAAAGAATGAGATACTGTCTTTAAGTTCAGGTTAATGAAAGACAATATACATTTACAGAAGTGTGAGTTTTTAACACAGCTCCGGTTGATGGTGAAGAATTAGAGCAAGAACATATTCTGTTCCTGAGGTCTTAAACAGAAGTGAAGAATTAAAAACATCGAATTTATAAAGCATCCCAGCGCTGACATCATGTTGAAAAGCAGAAGGCAAGAGAGGAGGATTTTCATTTAAGAAAAGGCAATAAATCACGTTTGAATTTGCCAGGATTTCTTGGTGAATTATACATGCTTTTACATGACAGTAGGCGGCAGGCATTCAAAAGCTCATAGTAAGTTTCTTATGTTGAGAAGCTATATTGTGAGTTCATTTTGGGTTTATCCCATGAGGTCTTTAGCATTTTGAATTTGTGAAATATTAGCTTGTCTAAGACCTTAGTGAATTGAAGGATTTAGCACTAAAGAAACAGTGGTTTTATTTTCTACATAATGCTCCATTTTCAGTTGGTAAATGAAAGTTTTATCCCCATGCTATCAAATATGTTAAGTTTTTCTCTTTTCAAAAATTTTCCTCACAGTTAATGGACCAGATAAACTAAATCCTATCATTAACTAGCTAGGCCAGCTTCAATTTATTAAAGAACTGAAATTCCAAGAATAATTTTAAACTATTGTAGAAAATGTAGTTGCTATATTTCTATAGCTATTGCTACCTCATTTTTGGCCATTAAAGTAAATATAATGGATAATTCAGAAAACAAATTATTTTTTTGCCTCGAATTATTGAACTTATGTTTAATGGTTAATTTTACACGTCAACTTGTCTGGGCTAAGGGATGCCCAGATAGCTGGTGAAATATTTCTGGCCGTGTCTGCAAGGGTGTCTCAGGAACAGATAAGCATTTGTATCAGTAGACTGCGTAAAGAAGATAACCCACACCAATGTGAGCAAGCATCATCTAATCTATTTAATGTCTGAATAGAACAAAAAGGCAGAGGAAGGCCAAATTCACCTGTTTGAGCTGAGGGTTCCATCTTCTCCTGTGCTTGGACAGGGCACTTTTGTTTCTTAGACTCTTGAATTCAGACGAAGAATTATGCTGTTGTTCTCCCTCTTTCACTCACACCTCACCCCCTAAATTCTCAGGCTTCAAATTGTATCATGGGCTTTCCTGGTTTTCCAGATTGCAGAGGGCAGACTGTGGGACTTCTTGCTTCCACAAGTACGTGAACAAATTCCTATAATAAATTTCCTCATATGTTTATATATATATATATATATATATATATATATATATATATATATATATCTTATTGTGTTTCTCTGCCTAATACATTGTGCATTATAGAATTAAAATAGAATCAGAGCTAAATGGATGCTTGCACATGTTCAGAAGGTCCACTGCCTTGTTTTTAAATAGGAGAACATCTACATGCTCCACTATAACAGACGGAAGGGAAGTATAAGCAGGTAAGTTAAACATACTTGGATCACATCAGTGATCTATTGATGAATGATCAATATCTAATTAAGGACATAGCTGTCAGAATGTAATCATAATAATAACTCTGGTTCTGTTACTGAGCAAAAAGGAAGGAAGACAAAAGAGGGATGTTTAATAATGTTACAAAATTTTCAAGGTGCAATATCAACAGAAATATTTTCAAGCCATATGCTGAACAGGATGTAACTTTTCCTTTTAAAAAAGAGTTAAAATGCTTCTTTTTTTCAGAGCAGATATTTTGAATGTTACTTATAAAGAGGAATATAGAGCTAGTAATAACTGGGTAACAAATCCGGAAGCTCAAGTTAAAGAGAGACAAATAGCTATAATGTTAAACACCAAATGTGATTATCAAGTAAAACATGTAACCAGAATTCAACAGAACATATGCTTAGAAAATCAAAATGTTGAATGCTTTCTCAACTTTTCAGTACTGACTTTTCAGTATGTGGCTTTCCGTAAGTTCATGTGCAAAGACCGATAGTCACAAATACTACAAGATGATTAAGTGACAACCCAATACAAAACCTTGTAGGTTAAATTACATAAGAAGATCAGCAGAACCTATGAGAAGAATCTAAAACAAAGTGAAGTATATACCTCTTAACCACAGTAGCCAGTGATTATCACCAGCTTCTCCCTGAGGAAATGAGAGGAAATGTAGTTAGGGACAGTGGAAGAGAACTGGGTCCCCATCTCCACCTGGTCCTTTCTTAGAAGGAGGCCCTGGTACTGGTTTGTGATGAAAGGCTGCACTATCCAGGTATAGACCTTGATGACATGATGACAACTCCTGTTGTATGCCAACAGGTCTTCACTTCCCCTGAGGCTGACTGGGCAGAACCAGTCAATAAGATTCAAGATTTCTCCTCAAAACTTGCTTACTCTCGGTCAAGATCTATACTTATGTTTGATGCAACTGAACAGACATATATTTTATATATGTTTATTATATGCTTATATGTAATATGTATATAAAACATATAATAATATTCATATCATAAATATGACTTTGAAAACCAACAAGCCATCCTGTAATTGGAGGCCTGGTGAACTGGTAATAATTAGTTTCTTCAAAATACAGCAATCTACCCACATTCTAATTTGGCTTCTTTATGGTTCCCTTCTTTTATCTTTAAGAATGTGCAGGACTTTGAGACTCAGGTAAATTCCACCTGAATTTAACATGTCCCCCAGTGTGCTTGACCTCTAACACAACTGTTTATATAGAACACATCATAAAGGCTATCACAGTTATGATCTTTCTTGTGATCAAGTCCTTCAGATTCGATACTTCTTCCTCTCTTCATAGCTCTTGTCCCATCCATTGAAGGAAAACAAATTGCACTTAGTTCAAACTTTTATTTTAAGCTCCCCTTTTGTTTCTTAGGTTCTGGAGAAAAGTTGAAGTTAATGCTGAATTTAGATTAGCTTCCAGGGCCTGTCAGTAAAGGTAAATTATAATATTGTTGTTAATGGTAAGTTGGAAAAGCCGCCCTGCAGCCTGCAGGAATCAACAGCAGCTTAACACATATGAGAGGCTGTAGTGGGTCAGGAAAAGCATACCTACTCTAGACAGACTTGTCTTCTGCCTCTTGTGATGATTTTATGATTAATATGGTGCTGTTTGCACTCAAGGTGCAGAGACCAAACTTTTGTTGGACTGGTCAGAGAATGACTGAGGAAGAGTGTCAGGAATTCAATGTTTATCCTGACCTGATTTGGCTCTTGGTTATCAGTGCTTACCCCTCTATCTGCAGGCCACCCAGATGGAAAAACGTGTCTGGGGCATGAGACCACACTTGCCAACCCAGAGACCAAGTGTTTACTTTGTATCTGGTCCCTTTCGTTCTCTCTCTGCTCCCATCCTGCAATTTCTTGTCTTTCTACTGTTTTTTGTTTGTTTGTTTGCTTGGTTGGTTAGTTAGTTGGTTTTGGGTTTTTGCTCTAGGTTTTTCCTTCTCTTTTGCCCAACTTCCAACACAACTCATTACTCATCTTCTGTTCACTAGTTATTCTGCAGAGTCCCCTGGTTGATGAGTGTAGTATATAAAACCTAATCAAAATGTTCCTGCTGTAGAAAGCTGTCCTCTCTCCAGTCTCCTTTCAGTATGGCATTATCTTTTTTAAAAAGTGCCTATTTACTCTCTCATAGCAACTACATTACTAAATGCCACCTATCTTTGGTAACTACTATGAGGGTAGAAAAGGGGAAAAAAAAGTCATAATGTGTCTTATATAATGGTTCTGTTTCAAACTTTATAATTAATCATATTCAAGTATTTTATTAATCTGTATCAACTTCATATTATTGTGGCTACTAAGCTTTTCAATAGTGATGTTATATAATGTTCTACCTTTCTACAGTCTACTTCAATACTTCTTTTGAAATAGCTCACCAAAACAGAAATCCATTTAGGTGTACCTCTTCTATATTTTTTGAAATATAAGTCATCATGATGGCCAACCTTTTTCTGTTACTCTCTACTGATCAATATTATGGAGGAGGGGTGGTTTGATTCTGCTATATGTTCATTGCTATTCTTACCAATTTTCTGATTCAATAGATAAATTATTGTATTCTGTTCCTGAGCAAATGAGCTATCAAGGATCTTTTTGGTGACTCTAATAAGATAGATAGCTATATGTCTGTCAAAATTGTGCTACACAAAGGCCTAGAGAGAGTAAAATATCTCGTAGACAAGATGATTTCAAAATTTTCTACACAGACTAGTCAGTGAGAAGTCAAAGAAAAATGAGGAGAAAATGTCACCAAGTTGAAGACATACATATATTTTCTACCACACTTCTGTGCCATGTATAAAAAAAAGTATCTTCTTCAATGAGACAGTGAATTCATTTTCACAAGATACAAGAAAAAGGAGACTGAAAAGAGAAAAAAAGGCAAGCTGATGAGTGAAAGAAAGGAAGAGAAAACAGCTAGAAAGGAATGATGGAAGTAAGAAAAAGGGGAGGAAGCAAGGAAAGGAGAGAAGAAACAAATGAAGGAGGAGACAGAAGAAAGGGAGAGATTTCCCCTGGAAAATATTAATTTATTTATTTGAGAGAAAAAGAAAGCACACGTGCATGCACAGGAGGAGGGAAGGATGGAAAAAAAGAGAATCTCAAGCAGACTCCCTACTGAACACAGAACCCGACTCAGTACTCCACCTTGAAACCCTGAAATCTGAGCCAAAATCAAGATCCAGTCATTTAACTGAGTGAGCCACCCAAGCTCCCCCATAATGTATTTCTTGAATTGCTTTTCCCTCACTCATCACCCATTTTCTTTGCCTATTTGTCCCAGGTACTGATGCTTACATTCATTTTCATAGTTATACTAAATAACTTTTAATAGATATATTTTTGTGGAAATAACAGCATCCTCACACATTACCAGAAACATGACCAAGAATCTATCATACTATTTACCTAAACTCAGAATTTAAAAAAAGAGAGAAAAAGCATACTATCTACTTTAATAATTTGAGAAGAATAATAAAGAATATATACACATTAACTCAGAGTATAAATTTCATTATACTACCTTGATTAACAATTTTTACCATTTTTAATTATTTTATTAACAATTAATAAACACTTTTCAAATTTGCTTATATTTTTGCAGGGGAAACAAAATCATTAAAAACATATGAATTAAGTGCCAATAATACTTAAAGAGTTAATAATTCTCCATATGTTGTCCTCAGAAACAAAGGTGAGAGATTAATTCTGTCCTCAAGTATTAATGGAAAACTTTGAGGACAGAGACAGTAGAAGGAGAACACATGTGATGGAAGGGGTGAGTCCAATGGGCAGAAGAAGTGAATGCCTTATAAGGTCTCAGGAAGGTGAATGGAGAGATGACCCAACAGGGGTGAGATCACCATCAAGCAGCAGTACCCGCCTTTGTGTACCTCTGTTGCTCAGAGATTCTTTCCCATCTACAGCAAGATTTTTTTTAGTGCTTATTCATAGAATTTTTGGACAGTGTAACACTTAGATATCTAAGACAAATGATAATACTGGGAAAATAATATATTGAGCTCTTGTAACCTGATGGCCTGATGTCATTTAACATTCAATCAAGCTAAAAATACCCTTTTATTCTGATTCCTTAGCTTCCAAACAATCTTCTGTGATTCAAATTTGAATGTACGTCTAAGTGCAAGACAGAAAATACACTGGCCAGCCCAGCCCAAGCAAACACACTTGCATTACAGTTAAATGTTGTTGATATTTTGAACATATGTCTCAATCTAGTGACCTTAAATATGGGAGTCCAAATCTAAGATAGAGACTCACTTGGCTGCAAAGCTTGCTTCAGACTGTGGCAACTTCACAAAGTTAGCTGCCCAGTGAGGTATCTTAGAATACAGCCAAGGGAGTGTTCCTGGTGACATCACTTTATTTGACATGTGCTGTTTTTTTAGGATTTTTTCTTAATTTATAAAGAAATTACAGAAAATCATAATGCACATATTAGGATGGGTTACTGAATAGGACTGCTATGCTATCAACTAATTGAAAGAATTAGGTAATGAGATGCTTAATTACATGAGAGAAGCAGCAGAAAATGCCTGGGCGCCAGGAAGTTCTGATCAAATAACAGGGTGAGAAAGAGTGTGTATGATAATACTTATTGTTGCATGACGAAACTAGTTCTTCTGGGTGAGGGGTACAAAACACAAAATTAAATCATTGAAAATGAGGTGTGACAATTATGAAGACAAATTCAGCTACTTCAAAATAATGCCTAGAGGTAACCATAATCCTAGGTAATAAATACAAGTTGTTTTTGCATATTTTTCCTTCTTCCTTTCTCTTATTTCCTCCCTGGTTTACCACATTGTTTTATCCCCTTAAGAGTAAGTATTCTTTTGCTTATAATATTTAACTTTTTTAAGGTACGTGTGAGAGTCACTTCACTGTATTACATGATAAACCTCTATTTGGAATTCCAGAAACATCTCAACTCATTGTATGTCTAAATAGAGCAAATTCTCTTATGTGGCCACACACACTGACCAATAAACTTTTGGCTGTTCTTCATGCTTTTTGTCAGTAGGTTATTTTTATAAGCAGTAAGCTTAGAAAACTGGGATTCATCCTTTTCTCTTTATTCTCTCTCAAGCTGTCAGTAAATGGTTCTCAAAATTTGTTGATGCTCCTTCTCAATTATCTTTTGCATATTCCTCTCTTTTGCAGTTCCTACCTTGGTGCAAGCTTTCATCATGTCTGGTCTGGAGTATTTAAATTAGAAGTCAATTGAATCTTTCATCTCAGGAGATTTTTTTTTGCTGAAATATAGTTGACACACATTAGTTTCAGGTGTACAACACAGTGATTTGACAACTCTACACATTATGCTATGCTCACCACAACTGTAGTTACCCTCTGTCACCATACAGCACTATCAAAATGCCATTGACTAGATCCCTCATGTTGTAACTTTCATCCTTATGTCTTATTAATTTCATAACTGGAAACCTGAACTCATTCTCCTCTTACATCCATCAGTTTGTTCTCTGTATTTATAGGCCCATTTTTTTTGTTTTGTTTTGTTTCTTAGATTCCATATATAAGTGAAATTATATGGTATTTGTCTTTCTGTCTGATTTATTGCACTTACCAAAAAACCCTCTAGATTCATCCATGTTGTTATAAATAGCAACATATTCTTTTTTTAATGGCTGAGTAATATTCCATTGGGTATCTATACCACATCCTCTCTCTCTATCCATTCGTCGATGGGCACTTAGGTTGTTTCCATATATTGCCTAGTGTAAATAATACTGCAACAAACATAGGGGTACATGTGTCATTTAGAATTTGTATATTTAATTCTCTTTGGGTAAATACTCAGTAATGGAATTACTAGATCATATCATATTTCTTTTTCTTTTTCTTTCTTTTCTTTCTTCTTTCTTTCTTTCTTTCTTTCTTTCTTTCTTCTTTCTTTCTTTCTTTCTTTCTTTCTTTCTTTCTTTCTTTCTTTCTTTTTCTTTCTTCTTTCTTTTTTTTTTGAAACTCCACACTGTTTTCCACAGTAGAAAGGTTTCCCATACAGTTTTTCACAGCAAGAAGGCTACCTTTTCCCCACATCCTTGCCAACACTTGCTATTTCTCGTCTTTCTGATTCTACCTTTTCTGACAGGTGATATCTTATTGTACTTTTGATTTGCATTTCCCTGATGATTACTGATGTTGAGCATCTTTTCATGAATCTGTTGGCCATTTGTATGTCTTTTTTGGAAAAATATCTATTAAGGTCTTCTGCCAGTTTTTTAATCTGATTTTTTTTTTTTTTTTTACTGTTGAGTTGTGTAAGTTCTCAACTTATATATATATTGGATATCAACCTCTTATGAGATGGATAATTTTTTTTTAATTTTTTTTTCAGATGGATAATTTACAAATATCTTCCTTCAGTTGCTTATTCATTTTGTTGATGATTTCCTTTGTTGTGCAAAAGCTTTTTACTTTAGTTTAGTCCCAATGTTTACTTTTCTTTTATTTCCTTTGCCTGTGAAGACATATTTAGAATAATGTTGCTATGTCAAAGAGATTACTGCTTGGAATTTTAGGTTTCAGGAATTTTATGGTTTCAGTTCTCACATTTGGGACTTAAATCCATTTTGAGATTATTTTTGTGTATGATGTAAGAAAATGGTCCAATTTTCATTCTTTTGCTTGTAGGTGTCCAGTTTTCCCAGCACTCTTTATTGAAAAGACTGTTCCCAATTTTATATTCTTGTCTCTTTTGTCATAGATAAAGTGACCATATAAGCATGGGTTTATTTCTGGGCTTTCGCTCTGTTTTATTGATCTATATGTCTATTTTTGTGCCAGTACCATATTGCTTTGATTAATACAGTTTTGTAGTATATCTTGAAATCTGGGTTTATGATACCTCCAGCTTTGTTTTTCTTTTTCAAGATTGCTTTGGCTATTCAAGATCCTTTGTTGTCCCATAAAAATTTTGTAATGATTTGTTATAGTTCTATGAAAAAATGTTGGTATTTTGATAGAGATTGCACTGACTCTGAAGATTGCTTTGCATAGTATGGACACCGTAGCAATATTAATTCTTCCAATCTATGAGCAAGCATGGTTTGTCTTTCCCTTTGTTTTCCCCTTGTTTGCATTTTATCCAATTTCTTTCATCAACATTTTATAGTTCTCAGAGAACAGATGCTCCATTTCTATGGTTAAGTTTATTCCTAGGTATTTAATCCTTTTCAGTACAGTTATAAATAGAACTGTTTTCTTAACCTTTCTTTCTGCTACTTCATTATTAGTGTATAGAGATGTGACAGATTTCTGTATATTAATTTTGTATTCTGCAACTTTCTGAATTCATTTCTTACCTTTAGTAGTTTTTTAGTGAAGTCTTTAGGGTTTTCTATATATAGTATTATACCATCTTCAAATAGTGATAATTTTACTTCTTTACTTTTTTGAGTGTCTTTTATTTCTTTTTCTTGTCTGATTACTGTGGCTAAGACTTCCAGTACTATGTTGCCTAAAAGTGGTAAGAGTGGACATCCTTGTCATGTTCCTGATCTTCAAGAAAAAACTCAGTTTTTCACTATTGACTATGTTAGCTGTGGGTTTGCCATATATGGCCTTTATTATGTTGAGGTATATCCCCTCTAAAGCCACTTTTGGGGAGTTTATTTTATCATTAATGGATGTTAAATCTTGCAAAATATCTTTCTGCTTCTATTGAGATTATAATATGATTTTTAGATTTCATTTTGTTAATGTGGTATTATCACATTGATTGATTTTTCAAATACTGAACCACGCTTGTATCTTAGGAATAAATTCCACCTCATCATGTGAATGATCCTTTTATTTATTTTTTATTTTTTTACTTTCCTTTTTTTATTTTAAGAATGATCCCTTTAATGTATTGTTGAATGCAGTTTGCTAATATTTTGTTGAGGATTTTTGCATCTATGTACATCAGAAGTATTGGCCTATAGTTTTCTTTCTTTGTAGTGTCTTTATCTGGTTTTGGTATCAGGGTAATGCTGGCCTCATAGAATATATTTAGAAGCTTTCCTTCCTCTTCTATTTTTTTGGAATAGTTTGAGGAGAATAGATATTAACTCTTCATTAAATGTTTGGTAGAATTCACCTGTGAATCCATCTGGTCCTGAACTTTTGTTTATTGGGAGCTTGGGAATTACTGATTCAATTTTGTCACTCATTTTTGATCTAGTTGGATTTTTTAATTATTCCTGATTCAGTTTTTGAAGATTGTGTGTTTCTGAGAATTTATCCATTTATTCTAAGTCATTCAATTTGTTGGCATATAATTTTTATAGTAGTCTTATAATCCTTTCTATTTCTGTGGTGTCAGTTGTTACTTCTCTTTCATTTCAGATCTTACTTGGATTCTCTCTTCTTATTTTCTTGATGGGTTTGGCTGAAGGTTTATCAATTTTGTTTATCTTTTCAAAGAACCAGTTCTTAGTTTCATTCAAGAAACTTTGCCAGAGGCAAAGATACTCAAAATGCAAAGAATGAATGATGTATAATTGATCTGTGATTTTATGTATTCATTCATTTAACAAATGCATCTGAGTGCCTACTTCGAATAGACATGGTGCTGAGTAATAGGGATTTATTAGTGACCAAAGGACAAGTTTTCTGCCCACAAGATGTTGAAATCCTACTTGAGATAGGTACATGATAAGTAAACAAATAAAATAATTAGAGGCTATTTAGGAAACAATTTGATGAAACAATTGAAAGTGGGGGTAAGGAGAAAAGGTAGAGACAAGAGTAGTCTTCACAAGCAATTTTGGGAAGTATTGTTAATTAAGCACTCTCCTCTTCACTGTAGGTGTCTCTAAATCATTTTCCTGTAGCATTTCAAGAGACATCAAAAAATCCATGCTATCTTTTGTATATCCATGTATGCCCTGGCACCATAAGACCACTGAAGTAAATACCCTTCCCCCATCACAGCCTAAATGCTATATGCCTTAATTTAGTCTTTTGTTTGTTTAAAAATAAACCTAAATTAATTTAGCACTTAAGAGATTTTCATGTAAGCATCCTAAGGACTGAAACTTAATTTCATAATTCTCAATTTCATGGTCAAAAGAGCCCTGATGTACATTTGAGAATAAAAAACTACTTGCTTCAAGGTACAGTGTTCATATCTGTTTTCCAATAACTATCTGTTGACCAAACTTTAGTCCAATTTCACAGAATTGAATGTATGGACACTAGCCATTTTGAGTAATAAGCAATATCTTAAGTACTAAAGTCAAGGGTTAAAAAGTCATTTAAATATGTATCATAAAAAAACAATAAGTCATAATCATCTGTTGCCTACAAAGTAAGGAAAAAAATGAGAATAAGTTCTCAACTAAAGAGGTCAATAGTCTGTTGTAACATTTTAACTATCATCTACTGTTCAAGTTCAGGGCAGACTTGAATGAAAGTAAAGGGTTTTGGAGATTTAATCGCCTTAAAGATCAAAACATTTTTCCAAAATGTAATATACAAGAGGTTAAAAAAAATGCTTTCAGTACTTTCATTGTAACCTCTCCTAATGTTAATGGAAAAGGTAATATTTGACCAACGAAGTTCAAGGGGCAAACTCATCTTCCAACTACTGGCTGATAGAAGTTAACATCACTCCCTTTAATGCCTAAGTGGCTCTTTAACTCTCAGAAATTTAAGTGCTGGATTTAGAAAAAGAAAGGAAAGAACTTTAAAAGGTGTTAACTTCATCTTGTGCCATAAAAGGAGAGATGTTTAATTAAGCCACTGGTAGTTCTTGGGTGGTTTTCAGTTTAGTTTTATACTTTTGAGATGAAAGCGTACATGCAAAATTATGTACAAAGCACCTTTTAGAAACTTTGGAAAGGTCAAGGAGAAAATAGCTAAATTTCAAAAGCTGAACTTTTCAAGGTTTTTCTCTGATTTTTCTAAAACAAGATAGCCTCCTCCTCCTCTTAATAGTTCTTCAAGGCCCTTTTGGTAGCCAAAATCTTTGTTCTTTTTTTTAAGCAGCTTTGTAACAGAAGAACTAAAAATTAATTATGGCTATGGAACTTTTACACAGAAGAGTTTAAAAAGCACAGACGTAAAGAAGGGAAAAAGATGAGGGCCCATTTATCTTATATTGACAGGACTAGCTTCAAACGATGACCTTGAATCATAATCATCCTAATGAGCTCAAAATATTTCACTTTAACAAGTGAAACTATAATCAAATCAGTTTCTGAAAGCTCTACTAATGAGCATTTCCTTTGATGAAAACATGGTTCACTGTCTTAGTCTGCAGGAGGTGCACTACAGTAAGGGGCCAGCTCCTGACAACTCATTAGCTGACCTGGGGAGAGAGTAATTTGAATGCTTTTGATAAAAATTTCAAGGCTTTTTTTTAACTGAAATTACAATTTATGCACTTTTATAAATAGTATAATTTTTCTAAGTTGGGGGAAACTAGCAGGAAGACTTCAAAGCTGTGGAACAAAGTTTGTTTACCACATTTGGTCTGTTTGTATCCCCGGAACCAGAAAGGGGAAATATGTTTCATTAGTGACTGCTAACTTGGGGCCAATCGTTCTATTGTATTTTACAGCCTGTTATTTGTACAGGTTGGCATGAGTTTAATGAATTTTAGGGAACTACGTTTTAGAAGATTTAGAATTGAAAAATTGGAAGTCACTATTATTTACCATGAGTCTTAAGAACGTCTTCTGAAACTACTTTGTCCATCAGAACAAATTGTTCAATTTACTTAAAGCAGCAAAATAAGCTGAAATGAAAATAGAATGGGGAAACGTGGTTTACTTTTATTTTTACTTCTTGTCAAGGCTTCTTCCCCCCAACCCCATTAAAATTATTCATCATTTTAACTACTCCTCTACTCTATTCAGCATCAATAAATGATCTCTCTCTCCCTCTCTCTTTCTCTCTGCAGAGCAGACTTGCTGTCAAAGCAGAATATAAAACAGAAGAATAGTTCAGCTATTTTAAGTATCACTGGAAGACAGATCTTAGTTGCTTCAGAAGGCCAATTCCTTGTCTCCTCCCTCCCCCCTAAGCTTCCCTTTGCTGTTGAGGGATGTTCTACTTCCTTTCTATTTGTCATATTTTCTTCCTGTGTTTTCTGCTAGGCAAACCACTGAGATGGTTTGTGTCATAGACACACGAGACACTGTTCTCAACTGTCAAGTGCTTAATTCTCTGTCTCTTTTTTTGCTTTTACTTCTTATCCCTCTTGACTTGGGTTGAAAAGCAAAAATATTTTCAATATTTTGGAAGACAAGTTACTGAACAGAAGTAGGACATCAAAAAAG